>NW_024037068.1:24666500-24914000 GCF_015706575.1 Patiria miniata
ACTTCTTGCCATCAGCTATAAACGAATACAATCTGCTACTGACCTTCGAGCTTACTTACATTTTTGTTCTTCCATTTTGTGACGTTGCAGCCGGATCTCCGGATGAAATGGGTAAGTGTATAATGTAGATCTCAATGCTTGACCTGTTTGTGTGCCAGTATGCTCTTTTATCCAAATTTCAGACACAACACTTTTAAGCTAATAATGTAAGAAGTCATTATTACTACAGAAAATAGTACCTTGGGAAACCTTCGCATAGACTTAGACGTAGAATTTCATTGGGTCCCTTTTAGAAATAATTACTGAGAATAATATAATGATGTTAGTTCACTGTACCGTTAGAATGTCAATAGATGTACACTAAAACATTTTCAAAGTAACGTTTTTATAATAATTGCATCCTCTCTCAGGTACAACAGTGTCATACATCCAGGCACAAGGTAAGTTTGTCATCACCGGTATACCGGAAGACGAAGATGCCGGAACCTGCCTACGACTTGAGGTATATGACGAAGCTCAAGGGGAATGGGTGAGTCTGAGGCCAGACCTGGACTGCATTCAGCATGGCGGGGAGTTCCTGTACTCCAGCCCGTATCCCACAGACCACTTCCACTGTCTCTACTGTCGGGACGACGTGTGCGGTTACTCGTCTCATGTTACGATTGGTAAGTTATGATGTGCGTTTGTGTACACATGTCTATTGGGAAAACCATAAAACTTCTTTTCTAATCGCGGACATGTAGGTCTACACAAGTGAGAACAGTCCTCAATTGCTTATTTGCAGAACAAATTCTTTTATATTTTCTTCCACCAAGAGTGATTATGTGCAGCAAAGTTTACCTGAGAAACAAATAAATAATTACATTACAGACACACTCTCGGAAAAAATGGTCCGGATAACATTGTTAACTTATTTCTATTGATGGGACTGCGGTTTGGCCGAAGTCAATTGAGCGTGATCGGCTGACTGATAAGGTTTTACGTACAAAACCCCGAGCCAACGAGGTTTTTGTATAGAAAGCACCCGGACCACATTTTGCGAGAGTGTGTCCGTAATGCTTGAAGCCTGCCGGTAATGCTGAGCCTGCATACTGCCAAAGTTACCAGTGGCATCCCTACATTTTCTCCTGCAAATAGGACCCATTTTTGGACCCTAATTTTATCAAATCTGCTCTTAGATAATAGCCCAAAAGCTAGGGAGATGATCCTCGGCTATATTCGCACGATTCCACCGATTTTAAAACTAGACGGTCTCGGTTTTTACAAAAAATTGTGGGGCACTTTTTGTGCAAATTAACGACTCGGACGCGTAGAAATTTTTGAAACCCTAATCAAAATTATTGCGCCCGCTGTCGGTCTTATTGCGACATTCTGATATATCTTCTGTCTGGCACCCCCCCCCCCCCAGCCAGCCACCCCCCACCACCACCACCACACCAAAACAATAATAGTAATTAAATACTGTTAAAAATGTGCTCGTTTATTCAGAAATTCATGAAGCATATTCAAACTGATTGGATTTTTCCAAAGTGTTTTTCCCATTTGCAAAAGTTCTTTTTAAAAGCCCATCTTGAAGCCTGTTTGTAATGCTGAGCTTGCATACTGCCAAAGGTACCAGTGGCATCCCTACATTTTCTCCTGCAAATAGGACCCATTTTCTGACCCTAATTTTATCAAATCTGCTCTTAGATAATAGCCCGAAAGCTAAGGAGATGATCCTCGGCTATATTCGCACGATTCCACCGATTTTTAAACTAGACGGTCTCGTTTTTTACAAAAAATTGTGGGGGCACTTTTTATGCAAATTAACGACTCGGACGCGTAGAAATGTTTGAAACCCTAATCAAAATTATTGCGCGCGCTGTCCGTCTTATTGCGCCATTCTGATATATCTTCCGTCTGGCACCCCCCCCCCAGCCAGCCACCCCCCCCCCACCACCACCACCACACCAAAAAAATAATAATTATTAAATACTGTTAAAAATGTGCTCGTTTATTCAGAAATACATGAAGCCCATCAACCATTACAGCCACACTCTCGGAAAAAATGGTCCGGATAACATTGTTAACTTATTTCTTATGATGGGACTGCGGTTTGGCCGAAGTCAATTGAGCGTGATCGGCTGACTGATAAGGTTTTACGTACAAAACCCTCAGCCAACGAAGTTTTTGTATAGACAGCACCCGGACCACATTTTGCGAGAGTGTGTCCGTAATGTACTTTGAAGTCAATTGTACTGATACTTTTATGGCAAATTACACCGATCAGTAGTAGCAGGGACTAAACCATGTTACACCTATGGATGCCACAATAATGGAATGGCCCTACAGTCACATTAAATCTACGCATTCTCTCCACTTTCATTCACAAACTGTTTCCATGTACCAAAGTTACACCGACTCCACAGCCCACCCGTCCCACAGGTGATGCTAACAGCAATCAAGTGGTGATCATAGCTGTGTGCGTGGCTGGGACCATTATTCTCCTGCTAGTGACCATTGCAATGTGTTACATCTGCAAGTGCTGCAGCGGTAAACCTCAAGGTAAGTCAAATGAAAGGAAAAATTCATTTCAAAGTCGTAAAATCATAAAATCAATTTCAATAAAAAAAGGACCATGTACTGACCATTATTGAAATATATCGCTTTGTTTTAGTATTTTTTTTCATGGAATCATTATGCATGAAAAATGTGACTCGGAATAAAACAATAGTCGGGGAGTGTTTCTCTATTCGAAAAAGATATCAAAAGTTAAACATGAATCTTTCCAATGTAAATGGTGCAGAAAACTAAGCCAGTACACAACTTCCAACAGATGAAAGAGCCCCCTCCCCTCGAAAAAAGGTAAACACATTCTGGCTCATACGCATCTTTGTGAATCCAAATTGTTATTGGAACCTTTTATCTGTCCTTGTGTTATAGATGAAGTGCGGAGGACTGCACCACAACCAAATACGTAAGTAATGAAATGCCATTTTATTCGCATGGACAAAAGTTAGGATTATTTCAAACAGGTACAGTGTCTACCACACGAACAATACTTGATAATTAGTGTATTGATTAAAACGTGACACAGAATACGGTATGGTTTAATCGGAAAAGGGTGGTGTTCTTTTTGGAAATTGTTTCCAAGAGTTGTGTGCGAGCAAAGATTTTAGGTGTAAAGTATCACGCATGGTTTGCATGGTTATGAAATAAAATTGCTAGTTTGTCCAATGACTTTACATCTTATCAGAAGAGTGCATAACTGCCCACTTTCCCTAGGCAAAACGTTTCCTCATTTTTTGTTATTTTGTAAACAACTTTCAAGTACATTTCAGAATATCGAGTCCTCGAAACTTAACGTGCTACTGTTTGTAGTTTAGCCTCCACATTAAAAAAAAATTGATCGGCATCCATACCAGCTCGATAGATAGCACGCTTGTAGGGTGAATGTTTGAATGGTTATCAGTGTCGTTGATTCGAGAGGCATCGTTATCGTTCTTTTCCAAGTAACTCTTGGGAAAAATGGCTTGGTGACAATTGCAGACTGCATGGCTGGCTTATGAGACTAATACCTCCGATGATGGGTCACTGGCTATAGGTCGGCTGGCTGGCTTATTGGGCGGCTGCCCGATTCCTAAGCTAGCTAGTTGGTCATTGACAGGCTATGGCTAAAACTTTTTTCGCAGCCGGCATGGAATCAAGACCACTCACATTTCTGCTTTATAGTGTCCCAGCCACATGGTAGGCATGCCCGAGGTCATCTATCACTTGATCCTATTTTGGACCATGGTACATCAACCAGAGGGGGTGTCACTTGTCAGGCCGCTTGCTCAATATTGGCGGAAAACCTAATGGGCTTGTTCACAAATACATAGGCTCGTATACAATTGCCTCTGTCCACATGGATTGCCATTGATCGCCTCTGCTGACAAAAAGGGAACAGTCTTGATATTATTATAAGATGGAATTTTTGCGTCGGGATGATATAAATCAAATTAGGTTTTTGCCCTTCACCGACGTTAAAACACTGTATACTCAGTGTGTTACCTCCCGAGTGAAAGTTGGAAAAAATCACTCGGGTAGGACTCGACCCCACGACCTCCTGCTTCTAGTGCTTATGTCTTACCACTCGACCACCGAGCTAACGGGGTGATATTTATAAAGCGCACGTATCCACCAGGACTGGTGCTCAAGGCGCTACATCATTATTACCCCTGCTCATTTGGCACATAAAACATTCCAAATACCATCTCAGCTCCCTAGGGAGTATACAGCTCGATGCAGCAAGGAAGCTTATTCAATCACAATAACCATCTCTGCCCTCACAGGTACCCATTTACTCCTGGGTGGAGAGAAGCAATGAGTGACAAAGTGCCTTGCCCAAGGGCACACGCACCATGACCCCGCCAAGACTCGAACCCACAACCTGCATCTTTACCCGCAGACCACGAATCAGTGCCCTTAACCACGATGCCACAGTACTCCACAGTGAGCAAATATCGGGGGTGGGGTGGGATAGGGTTTGTGGGGGGTACCCCCTTAACCCCCTTCCCCCCACCAATGCAACGCCTCTCGTCAGATATAATGAATGGGTGGAAGGGGTGCTTGCTTTTTTATTTTTATTGATGGGTCCAGATACTTTAGGGTCCAGAAACTTGAGCATTTTGTCGTTTTTTACTCTCGTTAAATCAGGACAGTTGAAGTATACAACCCTTCGTACGACCCGCCTCCAACCTACGTGCAAGCAGTTGGTAAGAAGGGCCATCCTGGCCACCAAAATCGACCCACTTTCGCCTCTTATGTCTTTAATACATCGGTTAACAAGGGAATACATGTGTGCTTGGCCGGTTTGAAACACTATGTTTAAGACCGGTTTGGAGACTGGACGCTGATAATGACTCGCGTCTTAAACATGGTGTATAAAACCGGCCAAGCACAAACTTATTTCCATCGATAAATGCCCTTCTGGTCAAAGAGTAAAAACAAAAACACAATATAAATTTCCAACGATTTTGTTCAAGAATTTTACTTCATGTCTTTCAGAAACATATTATCCCTCTAGCTATGTTATGGTATGTGCTTCTAGCGAGTAGTCCTAAGCAACTCCTTATATGGAGAATAGCGCGCGCTTGACGTGCACTGCGCGATGTGGCACAACTGATTATCCTCGTAAATATGCTAATCTGACGGCATCAAATTTAAAACCCTGTCAAAGTAAATGCCTTTCAGTTTCCTACAATCATAATGCACGCGCTTGCCTAAATAACTGATCCAGCTTTTCTCAATCTTCACTTTTGGAATGTAGAATTGGAAGCCAATGCTGGCAAAAATAACGATGACCCCCCACCGGCGTACGATTGTGTGCCATCTCACGAAGCCCCGAAGGTTACGGATGAAAACGAAGAACAAGTCTAGTTGCCTATTCGACCGTACATGGAGCAAGGGAGACACATATGACAAAATGCAGATGTTACCCTAGGGCGTCTTACACCTATACTTTTTGAAATACTGTGGTAATTGATTTCAAATTTGGTTTCCTCTCACATTTTCCATAATTTCCTGGAATGTCTAACCATTTAATAATTGAAATATTTCCCATGCGTTTTTATACAATTTTTCTCCAAAAACTACAACAAAAACAAAACAAAAAATCCAGGAATCAAAATTTCCTAAAAAAGGAAGGAAATACGAAAACAAATGATGTATATAATTCCGAAATTCTTATTTATTTTAAAATTCATTTTTTTTGGGTTTAATTTTCGTATTTAATTTTCTTTTTTTTTATTTCCTTGCAATAACCATGCAATTCAGCGTCCAGCTGCGAATCGGTCTAATAAAATGTGAATATGAGTATATATGAATATGAATGTATACATCTTTATTAAAATGTCCTTGCATTATCTATGATTCTCCCAATGGATGAAACGTATTGCTATTTTTGTCTTGTTTACAATATTAAAGGGTTTCTGATTTTCAGTAACATATTTTTCCCCCATTTTGCTGTCAATTTAATGCACGTAAACAGCATGAGCGTCCGCAGGGGTGTCAATGGGAGTGCAAATGTACCAGTATACCAGTAGCATAGTGCATTTATTTCAATGCTGTCCTTGGAAATGTACATTGTCTACAATAAGTAGAAATACAATATTACAGGTTCAGTTAATATCAAATTATTACACAAAGGCCAACATTTAGGTTTGGGTGAAGCACAATTTTTTTGTTCCCTAACCTAGGAACAGACAACGGGACAGACAGGACAAAGGACTACAACAGCAAATGAGTGTGCGTGCAGGTACTAAGACGTAACAATACAAAATAAATTAAATGATAAATTTATAAATATGCATCAAGAAGTTGTTGTTTCAGTTTTTTGACAAAATTTTGACAATATTTAATATAGTCTGTGATGTTGCTTTTTTTCAAAGATTCACTTAGACTGTTCCAGTAATTAACACCACATTGAATAAGACTGATTTTAAATAGGACGTTAGACTGTAACGAACATGGATTATTTTCTTGAAGCACTTCGAGTATTGTTCGAATGTATGTTTGATGATAACGTAAAACATGTGCTAAAATAACCAGGTAATGCATTATTAATGTACTTATAGATACATTTACCTAAATTTAAGTAGTAGATGTCTTTAATTCGTAACAATTTTATATTTGCAAGTAGGATCACAGTATGAACACGGTGGCCAGCATTAGAAATGATGCGAACAGCTCGCTTTTGTAACAAAAAAAGTTTGTCAAAATTTATTGAGGAACTACCCCAGTTTAGAAATGAATAGATAAAATATGGGAGAACTAAAGAATTATAGAGCATAACTAAAATGTTGCTTGGAATGAAGAATTTTAAGCAATTCATTATACCAACAGTTTTTGATATCTTGCTCCAGATATCACTGATGTATTTTTTTCCATGTAAGATCTTCATCCATTCAGTGGCGTAGCCAGGAATTTTTCAGTGAGGGGGCGCTGGGGGTGGGGGCGCTGGGGGTGGGGGGTGGGGCTGGAACATTTCAAGGGGGGGGGGCGTCATGTAGATCAATGATTTTTTTTTTAGAAACTCAAAATCTCAGTGGGGGCGACTGGGGGGGGGGGGCGACAAGGTTTCGGGGGGGGGGGCTGTCGCTCTCGCCCCCATGCGCCCCCCCGCCCCCCGTGGCTTCGCCTCTGCATCCATTGTCACACCAAAGAATTTGGTAATCGTGACACGATTTAAATTTACATCATTTAAAACAAGTGGAACAGATACGGTATACTTGTGTGGTCTTGAAGAAAATATTATGTAGTTAGTTGTCAACAGATTTATACACAATTTGTTTGCTAAAAGCCAAGTACTAATTGTTTGAAGTTCAATATTAAACATCGGAATAGCTTGTTATGGCTGTACACCAAACTTTATGCGAACTTTCTACTTTTAAATGTATGAAAACTATTTAACATTCCCTTTTAGCTTATTGTATTAAAAATTCACTTGGGTAAACATTTTAAAATGTCCATGCTTCTCCTGATAACTGAATGGAATGGATAGGGAACCAGTGCATAGCTTGACCAGTTTATACAGCTCGGAATGCCAAATGAACTATCTCGATTTCATTTACATGGAGATCAGTGGTTTTGATAAATACAGATTGATAGCATTACCACATGCTTCCTTGTGAGTCCCATTTGACAAATTCACAATTTTATCTTACGAACTATGCAAAGTGAGCCCTCTTTTGGTCATGCACGCAGCTCATAGACCAGTCTGAATACACCTTCACTGTGCACTCAAGAAGGCCCCCTTCAATGGTGGAATCATTGTGACAGCTATTGCTATAATTCGTCACGGGGAAGTTGCTTTGAACAAAACTAGCCAAATGCTCTTGCCATTGAAGGGGGCCCCAGACATTGTATTTAATTTGGTTTAACACTAACATTCGTTTGATACAAATTTAATATATATACAGTGTATTTTGACATGTTTGGTTAAGTTATGACAATTTAATTGCCCCTTTAGATTGGATTGATCCCCCGTCCAATGTTAAAGCAATGTTTGATTAACTTGTTTTACATTAATATGATTAACTTCTTTTGCATATAATACATGTATATATGAGAAAAATTAAAATTGTTATATTAAAAGCGGTCTCGTCAGATTCCCAAGACCACTCCTCCATTTGTGTTGCCTTTTGCGTTGGAGATATGTTGTATTCATTCTACAGTGTTTTTTTTTGTAAGGGGGGGGGGGGGGGCGATTTGGACTCATATGTGATAGCCCTTTTAGTATTGATGAATTATTAACTAACATGTGGAAGGTTATCTAAGAGACAGCTTAAAACTTGACTTGTTTAACTGGTACAAGGTACCACGCAGAACGAGTACACAAAGCTTTTAAATTGGACTCTTTAATTGGCTGTGCTATTAACAGTTTGTTGGGAAGAAGTAGTCACTGCAGGCTCAAACGCCGTGTATCACGTCTACCCCAATCAACTTGACCTTTATACGCCACTGTTAAATTTGTCCTTGAGATACTAGCACAAAGGTTGTTCTGTTTCTCTTTGGAGTAGCCTACGTCAATCGCTTTCAAGTCCAAATTCCACATTATTTTGTGTCTGCCTCGAAATAACATGGCTTCCAAAATGGCGTCCGTGACGTACGCAGTAATACTGCTGGGATTATGTGCTCGGATCTGCGACTGCTTACAGTCAGATGCGCACGGTAAGTCGAGGAGGATTATTACTGATTACTGGAGCACATTTTCCACATTAAAGATACACGAGTTGTATCCGAAACGGGATCCGAAAATGGTGTTAGTAAATTTATGAACTTGAGCACTGTCAGCGGGGTTGTACATCTCGTGAACTGACCCCTGCATTCACAGTCGACTGGGTACCCTTTGATGTCAATACAAAAGGCAATAATCACCATGCAAAGTACGTAGGCTGATTGTCAGCAGTGGGGTAAGGTGTTTTAAAATGCAGCATGTTGCGTACTGTGTGTAATGTACAAGGTAATTGAAAAACAAAATGTCATGAATTTTTGGTCCCAAGTGTCAAACTGAAGTCGAAAGGTAAACAATCAACATGATTATAATCGGAGCGTGAATTACTTTGCTTCGAGTAAAAAACCCACTGCAGACGCAATTTCCACACACTTTTCTAGAGAAATACATACCGAGCTGAAATTATGACAGACAATAATCTGCTTATTTGGCGAGATAGGACAGATCTATTCTAAGCTGCATTCGTTTTGTTATTTTTTTGGCATTTATTAAGTCTCCTCGCCATGCTCAAGCAGATTCAATGTAAACTTGGCAACTTTTTCGAATTTTGCTCGCACAAAACCGGTTCTTCCTTGCTTTTTTCTTAGCCAGAAAACCACCTCTTTTTAAGGCGGCCAAACTCCATTCCATTTAACACTTAAAATGTAGTGCCGACATGTATAATTACGCCCTTTCCTATTCAACACAAAAACCTTAAAGGATTTTAGATGCCTTTTCCTCTAGCGTTGGCGGCATTCCCTTTCCAACGGGTTGACATGAAAACCGTTTTCAAACAACCGGTTCATTCAGATATTAAAAAGAATGAAATTAAAGTTGTCTTTTCACAAGCCTATCATTTACTTGAGCACCAAAGAGTTATTACCAACTGCTATACATTAGGTTCGAGGCTAAAATTCGTTTTCATTTCAGCATTAGTGCATAATTGATTCGGTTTTGGAGAGAATTCTCAACCCGCCCAGGACCCCTGACGACGGGCAGAGCATACTGCCTGAAACGTTGATTGTTCAACAGGTTTGGATTAAAGGTATATGTTGCACCATATTGCAGCTATCCAAAAAAGTAACCCACCAAATAAGTCTTTTCTTAGTTTACAGATAAGTCACTAAACTCGCCTTGAAATTATTCCTTTTGGCATGCTGTCAAAAACCGACACAAAATAAACTAGAAATGTGTTTGTGGACAAACACTGAGCTGTTTCGACCGTTTTATTAATGACTGCCGTAAAGGAGTTTCATCCAGGTCGAATGAACATGTACATGCGTATTCTATACAAAAAGTGTCCATCCTATGTAAAATAAAAATATTTTTCATGACTTCAGGATGACGGCATACATATTTAAAAATTTTCTGTAACTATCTTCCACCTAACAAACTTTTTGCAAAATTTTTTTCGAATTAACCACATTCCATTGGTGAGATATGAGTAAAAGGTCCAAACATTGAATAATTCATATGAAATCACATGATGACGTCATCGTGACGTCACTGCAATTTTTGTCTACAACACTTCCTGGAATATCTGCATATCGAGATTGAACCCAATCGGACCTCAGGTTCTCTAGATATAGTGACTTAAACTATGCAGATTTAGGATGATGTCAAGTGACACGTGATGACGTCATGATGCCGTCATGATTCGACCTGAATCTTCAGATGGTGGTCTAAGTGTGTGCCAGGTTTGAAGTCGATCGGACCGTATTTTATACATTTTTTTGCAAAATTTGATTAAATATCAAAATTTGAAAAATTCATAAAAAATCAAATGATGACGTCATGATGATGTCACTTCAGATTTTGAATGCTGTTATCTTTACCTACCTACCCACCAAGTTTCATAACGATCGAACATACCCTTATATGTGAATCAAAAAATCACGTTTTTGATGACGTCATGATGACGTCACACATTTTACGAAATTTTGTGCATCTATCTATGACCTAACAAACCTGTTACAAAAAGAATTTCGAATTTACCACATTCCGTTCATGAGATATGAGTAAAAGGTCCAAAAATTGAATAATTTATATAAAATCACACGATGACGTCATCATGACGTCACTGCAATTTTCGTCTATAACACGTCCCGGAACACTTACATACCAAGTTTGAACCAAATCGGACTTCCGGTTCTGTAGATATAGGGCCTAAAAGTATGGTCCTTAAGGAGGACGTCACGTGAAACGTGATGACGTCATGATGACGAAAAGTTTCGGCATACATCTTCAGATGTTGGTCTAAGTGTGTGCCAGGTTTGAAGTCGATCGGATTTGAAAAAAGTCCAAAAGTGCCTGGTAGAACGAAAACACGTGTTATCCTATGGGAAAAAAAGTGGAAGAAAAAAAAAAAAAAAGAGAAAAAAAAAATAACAAAAACAAGAGCTGTTTCGGTGTGTACACCGAAACAGCTAATTAATTTCCAAAACCATTTCAACTGACACATTTTTGAAATTAGCGTTTGTAGTTGGTTTGTTATAAGGTTAACCCTAAAAGGGCAGGGGGCGAAATCCGCCCCCCCCCGGACTTTTTCCGCGATACCCATTAATTTTTTTTTTTGCAACCCGAGCTTTTATGACATTTTAGCCTCGAGCTTTGCGCATCTTTTGACACCACAAACATAAAAATTGGACGAGGGGTTGTCCCGCAGCGAATTTTTTTCCGGCGCTATGCGCCGGGAAAACTGAATTTTCCCATATACGTCGTGTACACAGACCAGAATTACCATTCATACATATGAATAATTAATTAGCCATAATTCCAAAACCCTTTAACCTTTGGTCATGAAATGTCTTGGGTATGTTTATGATTTACCGAGTTTCAAATTTCTCGTCACTCGATGGCCTAGATCTTATGGGGGGAGGGGGGGGGCGGAATCCGCCCCCCCCCCCGGCTGAGAGATGGTCAAAATAACCCGGCCCCTTTAGGATTAGTCCAAACATACTGAAATGTGTATCTTGTTGAGTCATTTCTTTGTTGTACCTAAAGTATTTGAGTTTGAACGTGTACTTTCAAAATGCTCCTTTTTTAACCAGAACGAATTTCTTGGGCTGACATTTGGACTTAATATCCCTTGCAGAAAATACTTCAATTTGCGACTGATCAACACACCTTGGAAATTCCTTATTTTTGAGTAAAATCAATATATTTATTTCGAAATAACCTTGTGGAGACGTGGTCACCTATAAAAAAATGCCCTGTTAAGACGTATGCAACCTTTAGTTTCCTATTGTGCACATGTCTCCAAAGGGTACCATGTAACACACACACGCGCCGTTGCTATTATACTTCGATACAGTTTGGGGCATTGCTTAGCTACAATCGATCTTAGGATTGTGCTACGAAAGGGCGCAACTCAAGATAAGGCTCGACAACATTTGAATAGAAACGAAGATCCGAAATATTGTGTTTTCCCCCCAAATACAGACGTGAATATCAAATATCAAATATTGAACTAACGTATTACGAACACCGTTATAGTGAGAGAACACGTAAATTATTGTTTGTGTTTCTCACACAGATTGGAGCCTCTATGTGACCAAAAATCCATGGGGCGACATCCTGGAGGGCAGTGACGTCACTTTCACATGCGCCATTGTCTCCAGCAACCCAGATATTTTTGTGTGGATTGAGTGGCAGCACCTTCTTTCTGAGGAAACCACCACTCTCATCGAACCGACATACGTAACGGGCAGCGACACTTTGACCCTTACGGGGTTGTCTGGGAACCAGGCCGGCAGTTACCGGTGTGTAGGAAGCACCTCCTGGTCACCAGCCTATTGGAATCCCACTACATTTTCTGGTTGGCGTGGTTTATCGCTTATCTGTGAGTACACACAAAACACTCATACACTCTACATGCCCGGTCTGATTATACACAAGTTATACACACCATTTGTCCTTATTTTGTTAGCAATCGGTAACACATTCGTGAACGGGTGGCTATTAAAAACAAAGAAATTAGCTTCATCTAGATTCATGTGGTGTACGTCATTGGTCCCTCGATCGTGTTTGTACTCAGTCTTAACTACAACTGGTGGACACAAACAAATTCACATTTAATTTGTGAAAGCAAGTATAAATTCTTTGTCTTAATTGAAAACATTTTTTTAAAAGTTAGTACGTCTTTGAGAACTGGGAATGATGTTCTCGAATTTCTTTCTTTATACCTTGCCAGATCGCCCCGTCATTATGAACAAAGATAGGACGTGGATCGGTGCAAACGACAACTGCACGACGACCTTAGAATGCATTGTCCGAAGCGATCCCCGCCCTGCAGTCACTTGGTACGGTCCAAACGGCGCCAATATAAACGAAGACACGGACCCCGACCGACTTTCACTTGAAGAAGATCTTTATTACGATTCTTCCTTCGTGTATAGATTACACAGTAAGCTGACAATCAATCCAGTGAATTCCAGCACTGATTATGGGATGTACAGGTGTAGGGCTGCCAACGGCATCGGTACATTTGTCGACCATGAAATCGAGTTGAAAGAAACAGGTACATTCAATTACAATGTTCCGTTGTCGGCATTTGCTATTGAAGTCTTGAAGATAGATGATTTAATAGATAGGGGCAATGAGGGTCCTATGCGGATTCACAAAGCAAAGTGAAACTGCACGAAAAGCTATCAAATAACAATCGCACATACCCTTTTTCAAGAAAACAAAACCGGTTGGATAAAAAAAGAGTTTTGATTCAAACATTGAGGAAATTGTTCAGTACTTTGTCAAAGATGTTGCTTTTGTGTACGTGTCAGAGGAGAATTTAAAGGAGCCGAAGTCTTTCACTTATATTCAAACTAATGAATCCAGAGCCGTATTTTCCGGGGCAAATTCGTCGCTGGCTGGCTTTTGCAAATTAGAAACACCCGGATGGAGGAAGGCTATACACCATTTCATAATAGGGTGCGCTCTTTTCCCCTTATCTTTTCCTTTCAACAATTAATTCATGACTCTTTAGAAAAGATGTGGACAATATTATTCATTTAGACAAGTGGCCTTTACTCATCTTTTTGTATAGATTTTCAGTCGAAAACGACGTCTTTGTTCCTCAACGGATCTTTCCTTTTTATATACAATTTAAAATTTGTTTTTCAGGACCGCCTGAGGCGCCAAAGGACCTCAAAATATCTAACGACGGCGCACTAACTGAGGATACCATCGTGTTCAACTGGGAGCCAGGCTATGACGGGGGTGAGGAATTGGAGTCCTATTACATGAACATTCGCGAGATTCCGGGAGATTTCAATGCATCGAACTGGATCCAACTTGGCCCACGGGAGCGGTATTGGGCGTATACTGACCTCCAGCCGGACACTCTTTACCAAATAGCAGGGTATGCCAGGAACATACTCGGCCCCAGTCCAAACACGACTCTGGACGTCCGCACGACGCGTAAGTATCGATACCAATGTTGCCGTTATGCGTTCGATCTTGATGGATGAATTGACTCACGCTAATCAGGCCCTTAGTCAATTTTCAAGAATTTCAGTCAGTAATTGCTTCGTTGCAGGATTTAAAACCGAGTATTTGGTTCGGAATGATTTAGAATAGCACACAAACGCCTGATAATGGTCGTTTTAGTTCTTTTGTTTAGTGGGAAAGACGATGACGAAAGAACGATTGTTGGTATAACTTAACCACACCTACGACACCGGAATTGTGTTTTAACTCAAATTAATTTGTGGGCTTCATTCGACAATGTTTCAGTCTTTACATTTCCCCCTTTTCTTTTTTTTGTTATATTTTAGCCACTTCACCGAGTGACTTAGGTAAGTTTTTTCAACGTATCTCATTCACCTGTTTTGATTTGTTTTTAGCTGTACTTGCCCAAACACCCTTTGTCTTCCTAAACCTCCTCGTCCGTCCTCTATCCTTTATTCTCCCTCCTCCATTCTTCATCCTCCACCTGTCATTCTCCATTTTCGATTCTCCATCCTCTGTTTTCCATTCTCCACCCGCCATCCTCCATCCTCCATCCTCCAACCTCCATCCTCCATCCTCAATCCTTCATCTTCCATTCTCCATCCTCCATCTTCAATCCTTCCCCCTCCATCCTCCAGCCTCCAGCCTCTATCCTCAATCCTTCATCCTCCATCCTCCATCCTCCATCTTCCAGCCTCTATCCTCCATCCTCCATCCTCCAGCCTCCATCCTTCATCCTCCATCCTCCATCCTCCATCCACAATCGTCCATACTCTATCCTCCATCCTTCATCCTTCATCCTCCATCCTCCATCCTCCATCCTCGATCCTCCATCCTCCAACCTCCATCCTCCAACCTCCATCCTCCATCCTCCATCCTCCAACCTCCATCCTCCAGCCTCCATCCTCCAGCCTCCATCCTTCATCTTCCATCCTCCATCCTCCATCCTCCATCCTCAATCCTTCATCCTCAATCCTCCATCCTTCATCCTTCATCCTCCATCCTCCATCCTCCATCCTCCATCCTCCATCCTCCAACCTCCATCCTCCATCCTCCATCCTCCATCCTCCATCCTCCATCCTCCATCCTCTATCCTCCATCCTCCATCCTCCATCCTCCATCCTCCATCCTCCATCCTCCATCCTCCATCCTCCATCCTCCATCCTCCATCCTCCATCCTCCATCCTCCATCCTCCATCCTCCATCCTCCATTCTCCATCCTCCATCCTCCATCCTCCATCCTCCATCCTCCATCCTCCATCCTCAAACCTCCATCCTCCATCCTCCATCCTCCATCCTCCATCCTCCATCCTCCATCCTCCATCCTCCATCCACCATCCTCCAACCTCCATCCTCCATCCTCCATCCTCCATCCTCCATCCTCCATCCTCCATCCTCCATCCTCCATCCTCCATCCTCCATCCTCCATCCTTCATCCTTCATCCTCCATCCTCCATCCTTCATCCTCCATCCTCCATCCTCCATCCTCCATCCTCCATCCTCCATCTTCCATCCTCCATCCTCCATCCTCCAACCTCCATCCTCCATCCTCCATCCTCCATCCTCCATCCTCCATCCTCCAACCTCCATCCTTCATCCTTCATCCTCCATCCTCCATCCTCAATCCTCCATCCTCCATCCTCCATACCCCATCCACCATCCTCCAGCCTCCATCCTTCATCCTCCATCCTCCATCCTCCATCCACAATCCTCCATACTCTATCCTCCATCCTCCAACCTCCATCCTCCATCCTCCATCCTCCATCCTCCATCCTCCATTCTCCATCCTTCATCCTCCATCCTCCATCCTCCTTCATCCTCCATCTTCCTTCATCCTCCATCCTCCATCCTCCAACCTCCACCCTCCATCCTCGATCCTCCATCCTCCATCCTTCATCCTTCATCCTCCATCCTCCATCCTCCATCTTCCATCCTTCATCCTTCATCCTCCATCCTCCATCCTCCATCCACAATCCTCCATACTCTATCCTCCATCCTCCATCCCTCATCCTTCATCCTCCATCCTCCATTCTCCATCCTTCATCCTCCACCACACCTACGACACCGGAATTGTGTTTTAACTCAAATTAATTTGTGGGCTTCATTCGACAATGTTTCAGTCTTTACATTTCCCCCTTTTCTTTTTTTTGTTATATTTTAGCCACTTCACCGAGTGACTTAGGTAAGTTTTTTCAACGTATCTCATTCACCTGTTTTGATTTGTTTTTAGCTGTACTTGCCCAAACACCCTTTGTCTTCCTAAACCTCCTCGTCCGTCCTCTATCCTTTATTCTCCCTCCTCCATTCTTCATCCTCCACCTGTCATTCTCCATTTTCGATTCTCCATCCTCTGTTTTCCATTCTCCACCCGCCATCCTCCATCCTCCATCCTCCAACCTCCATCCTCCATCCTCAATCCTTCATCTTCCATTCTCCATCCTCCATCTTCAATCCTTCCCCCTCCATCCTCCAGCCTCCAGCCTCTATCCTCAATCCTTCATCCTCCATCCTCCATCCTCCATCTTCCAGCCTCTATCCTCCATCCTCCATCCTCCAGCCTCCATCCTTCATCCTCCATCCTCCATCCTCCATCCACAATCGTCCATACTCTATCCTCCATCCTTCATCCTTCATCCTCCATCCTCCATCCTCCATCCTCGATCCTCCATCCTCCAACCTCCATCCTCCAACCTCCATCCTCCATCCTCCATCCTCCAACCTCCATCCTCCATCCTCCATCCTCCAGCCTCCATCCTTCATCTTCCATCCTCCATCCTCCATCCTCCATCCTCAATCCTTCATCCTCAATCCTCCATCCTTCATCCTTCATCCTCCATCCTCCATCCTCCATCCTCCATCCTCCATCCTCCAACCTCCATCCTCCATCCTCCATCCTCCATCCTCCATCCTCCATCCTCCATCCTCTATCCTCCATCCTCCATCCTCCATCCTCCATCCTCCATCCTCCATCCTCCATCCTCCATCCTCCATCCTCCATCCTCCATCCTCCATCCTCCATCCTCCATCCTCCATCCTCCATCCTCCATTCTCCATCCTCCATCCTCCATCCTCCATCCTCCATCCTCCATCCTCCATCCTCAAACCTCCATCCTCCATCCTCCATCCTCCATCCTCCATCCTCCATCCTCCATCCTCCATCCTCCATCCACCATCCTCCAACCTCCATCCTCCATCCTCCATCCTCCATCCTCCATCCTCCATCCTCCATCCTCCATCCTCCATCCTCCATCCTCCATCCTCCATCCTTCATCCTTCATCCTCCATCCTCCATCCTTCATCCTCCATCCTCCATCCTCCATCCTCCATCCTCCATCCTCCATCTTCCATCCTCCATCCTCCATCCTCCAACCTCCATCCTCCATCCTCCATCCTCCATCCTCCATCCTCCATCCTCCAACCTCCATCCTTCATCCTTCATCCTCCATCCTCCATCCTCAATCCTCCATCCTCCATCCTCCATACCCCATCCACCATCCTCCAGCCTCCATCCTTCATCCTCCATCCTCCATCCTCCATCCACAATCCTCCATACTCTATCCTCCATCCTCCAACCTCCATCCTCCATCCTCCATCCTCCATCCTCCATCCTCCATTCTCCATCCTTCATCCTCCATCCTCCATCCTCCTTCATCCTCCATCTTCCTTCATCCTCCATCCTCCATCCTCCAACCTCCACCCTCCATCCTCGATCCTCCATCCTCCATCCTTCATCCTTCATCCTCCATCCTCCATCCTCCATCTTCCATCCTTCATCCTTCATCCTCCATCCTCCATCCTCCATCCACAATCCTCCATACTCTATCCTCCATCCTCCATCCCTCATCCTTCATCCTCCATCCTCCATTCTCCATCCTTCATCCTCCATCCTCCATCCTCCATCCTCCATCCTCCATCCTCCATCCTCCATCCTTCATCCTTCATCCTCCATCCTCCACCCTCCATCCTCCATCCTCCATCCTCCATCCTCCATCCTTCATCCTTCATCCTTCATCCTTCATCCTCCATCCTCCATCCTCCATCCTCAATCCTCCATCCTCCATCCTCCCTCCCTCCTCCATCCTCCATCCTCCATCCTCCATCCTCCATCCTCCTTCCTCCATCCTTCATCCTTCATCCTCCATCCTCCATTCTCCATCCTCCACCTCCATCCTCCATCCTCCATCCTCCATCCTCCATCCTCCATCCTCCATCCTCCATCCTCCATCCTCCATCCTCCATCCTCCATCCTCCATCCTCCATCCTCCATTCTCCATCCTCCATCCTCCATCCTCCATCCTCCATCCTCCATCCTCAAACCTCCATCCTCCATCCTCCATCCTCCATCCTCCATCCTCCATCCTCCATCCTCCATCCTCCATCCTCCATCCTCCATCCTCCAACCTCCATCCTCCATCCTCCATCCTCCATCCTCCATCCTCCATCCTCCATCCTCCATCCTCCATCCTCCATCCTCCATCCTCCATCCTCTATCCTCCATCCTCCATCCTCAAACCTCAAACCTCCATCCTCCATCCTCCATCCTCCATCCTCCATCCTCCATCCTCCATCCTCCATCCTCCATCCTCCAACCTCCATCCTCCATCCTCCATCCTCCATCCTCCATCCTCCATCCTCCATCCTCCATCCTCCATCCTCCATCCTCCATCCTCCATCCTCCATCCTTCATCCTTCATCCTTCATCCTCCATCCTCCATTCTTCATCCTCCATCCTCCATCCTCCATCCTCCATCCTCCATCCTCCATCTTCCATCCTTCATCCTTCATCCTCCATCCTCCATCCTCAATCCTCCATCCTCCATCCTCCATACCCCATCCACCATCCTCCAGCCTCCATCCTTCATCCTCCATCCTCCATCCTCCATCCACAATCCTCCATACTCTATCCTCCATCCTCCAACCTCCATCCTCCATCCTCCATCCTCCATCCTCCATCCTCCATTCTCCATCCTTCATCCTCCATCCTCCATCCTCCATCCTCCATCCTCCAACCTCCATCCTCCATCCACCATCCTCCATCCTCCATCCTCCATCCTCCATCCTCCATCCACAATCCTCCATACTCTATCCTCCATCTTCCATCCTCCATCCTCCATTCTCCATCCTTCATCCTCCATTCTCCATCCTCCACCTCCATCCTCCATCCTCCAACCTCCATCCTCCATCCACCATCCTCCATCCTCCATCCTCCATCCTCCATCCACGATCCTCCATACTCTTTCCTCCATCCTCCATCCTCCATCCTCCATCCTCCAACCTCCATCCTTCATCCTTCATCCTTCATCCTTCATCCTCCATTCTCCATCCTCCATCCTCCATCCTCCATCCTCCATCCTCCATCCTCAAACCTCCATCCTCCATCCTCCATCCTCCATCCTCCATCCTCCATCCTCCATCCTCCATCCTCCATCCTCCATCCTCCATCCTCCAACCTCCATCCTCCATCCTCCATCCTCCATCCTCCATCCTCCATCCTCCATCCTCCATCCTCCATCCTCCATCCTCCATCCTCCATCCTCCATCCTCCATCCTCAAACCTCAAACCTCCATCCTCCATCCTCCATCCTCCATCCTCCATCCTCCATCCTCCATCCTCCATCCTCCATCCTCCAACCTCCATCCTCCATCCTCCATCCTCCATCCTCCATCCTCCATCCTCCATCCTCCATCCTCCATCCTCCATCCTCCATCCTCCATCCTCCATCCTCCATCCTTCATCCTTCATCCTTCATCCTCCATCCTCCATTCTTCATCCTCCATCCTCCATCCTCCATCCTCCATCCTCCATCCTCCATCCTCCATCTTCCATCCTTCATCCTTCATCCTCCATCCTCCATCCTCAATCCTCCATCCTCCATCCTCCATACCCCATCCACCATCCTCCAGCCTCCATCCTTCATCCTCCATCCTCCATCCTCCATCCACAATCCTCCATACTCTATCCTCCATCCTCCAACCTCCATCCTCCATCCTCCATCCTCCATCCTCCATCCTCCATTCTCCATCCTTCATCCTCCATCCTCCATCCTCCATCCTCCATCCTCCAACCTCCATCCTCCATCCACCATCCTCCATCCTCCATCCTCCATCCTCCATCCTCCATCCACAATCCTCCATACTCTATCCTCCATCCTCCATCCTCCATCCTCCATCCTCCATTCTCCATCCTTCATCCTCCATTCTCCATCCTCCACCTCCATCCTCCATCCTCCAACCTCCATCCTCCATCCACCATCCTCCATCCTCCATCCTCCATCCTCCATCCACGATCCTCCATACTCTTTCCTCCATCCTCCATCCTCCATCCTCCATCCTCCATCCTCCAACCTCCATCCTTCATCCTTCATCCTTCATCCTTCATCCTCCATCCTCCATCCTCCATCCTCCATCCTCCATCCTTCATCCTCCATCCTCCATCCTCCATCCTCCATCCTCCATCCTCCATCCTCCATCCTTCATCCTTCATCCTCCATCCTCCATCCTCCATCCTCCATCCTCCATCCTCCATCCTCCATCCTTCATCCTTCATCCTCCAACCTCCACCCTCCATCCTCGATCCTCCATCCTCCATCCTTCATCCTTCATCCTCCATCCTCCATCCTCCATCTTCCATCCTTCATCCTTCATCCTCCATCCTCCATCCTCCATCCTTCATCCTCCAACCTCCACCCTCCATCCTCGATCCTCCATCCTCCATCCTTCATCCTTCATCCTCCATCCTCCATCCTCCATCTTCCATCCTTCATCCTTCATCCTCCATCCTCCATCCTCCATCCACAATCCTCCATACTCTATCCTCCATCCTCCATCCCTCATCCTTCATCCTCCATCCTCCATTCTCCATCCTTCATCCTCCATCCTCCATCCTCCATCCTCCATCCTCCATCCTCCATCCTCCATCCTTCATCCTTCATCCTCCATCCTCCACCCTCCATCCTCCATCCTCCATCCTCCATCCTCCATCCTTCATCCTTCATCCTTCATCCTTCATCCTCCATCCTCCATCCTCCATCCTCAATCCTCCATCCTCCATCCTCCTTCCTCCATCCTTCATCCTTCATCCTCCATCCTCCATTCTCCATCCTCCACCTCCATCCTCCATCCTCCATCCTCCATCCTCCATCCTCCATCCTCCATCCTCCATCCTCCATCCTCCATCCTCCATCCTCCTTCCTCCATCCTTCATCCTTCATCCTCCATCCTCCATTCTCCATCCTCCACCTCCATCCTCCATCCTCCATCCTCCATCCTCCATCCTCCATCCTCCATCCTTCATCCTCCATCCTCCATCCTCCATCCTCCACCTCCATCCTCCATCCTCCATCCTCCATCCTCCATCCTCCATCCTCCAGCCTCCAACCTCCATCCTCCATCCTCCATCCTCCATCCTTCATCCTCCATCCTCCATCCTCCATCTTCGATCCTCCATCCTCCATCCACCATCCTCCATACCCCATCCACCATCCTCCAGCCTCCATCCTTCATCTTCCATCCTCCATCCTCCACCCTCCATCCTCCATCCTCCATCCTCCATCTTCCATCCTCAATCCTCCATCCTCCAACCTCCATCCTCCATCCTCCATCCTCCATCCTCCATCCTCCATCCTCCATCCTTCATCCTCCATCCTCCATCCTCCATCCTCAATCCTCCATCCTCCATCCTCCATACCCCATCCACCATCCTCCAGCCTCCATCCTTCATCCTCCATCCTCCATCCTCCATCCACAATCCTCCATCCACAGTCCTCCATACTCTATCCTCCATCCTCCAACCTCCATCCTCCATCCTCCATCCTCCATCCTCCATCCTCCATCCTCCATTCTCCATCCTTCATGCTCCATCCTCCATCCTCCATCCTCCATCCTCCAACCTCCATCCTCCATCCACCATCCTCCATCCTCCATCCTCCATCCTCCATCCTCCATCCACAATCCTCCATACTCTATCCTCCATCCTCCATCCTCCATCCTCCATTCTCCATCCTTCATCCTTCATCCTCCATCCTCCATTCTCCATCCTCCACCTCCATCCTCCATCCTCCATCCTCCATCCTCCATCCTCCATCCTCCATCCTCCATCCTCCATCCTCCATCCTCCATCCTCCTTCCTCCATCCTTCATCCTTCATCCTCCATCCTCCAACCTCCATCCTCCATCCACCATCCTCCATCCTCCAACCTCCATTCTCCATCCTTCATGCTCCATCCTCCATCCTCCATCCTCCATCCTCCAACCTCCATCCTCCATCCACCATCCTCCATCCTCCATCCTCCATCCTCCATCCTCCATCCACAATCCTCCATACTCTATCCTCCATCCTCCATCCTCCATCCTCCTTCCTCCATCCTTCATCCTTCATCCTCCATCCTCCACCTCCATCCTCCATCCTCCATCCTCCATCCTCCATCCTCCATCCTCCATCCTCCATCCTCCATCCTCCTTCCTCCATCCTTCATCCTTCATCCTCCATCCTCCATTCTCCATCCTCCACCTCCATCCTCCATCCTCCATCCTCCATCCTCCATCCTCCATCCTCCATCCTTCATCCTCCATCCTCCATCCTCCATCCTCCACCTCCATCCTCCATCCTCCATCCTCCATCCTCCATCCTCCATCCTCCATCCTCCAGCCTCCAACCTCCATCCTCTGTCCTCCATCCTCCATCCTTCATCCTCCATCCTCCATCCTCCATCTTCGATCCTCCATCCTCCATCCACCATCCTCCATACCCCATCCACCATCCTCCAGCCTCCATCCTTCATCTTCCATCCTCCATCCTCCATCCTCCATCCTCCATCCTCCATCCTCCATCTTCCATCCTCCATCCTCCATCCTCCAACCTCCATCCTCCATCCTCCATCCTCCATCCTCCATCCTTCATCCTTCATCCTCCATCCTCCATCCTCCATCCTCCATCCTCCATCCTCCATCCTTCATCCTTCATCCTCCAACCTCCACCCTCCATCCTCGATCCTCCATCCTCCATCCTTCATCCTTCATCCTCCATCCTCCATCCTCCATCTTCCATCCTTCATCCTTCATCCTCCATCCTCCATCCTCCATCCACAATCCTCCATACTCTATCCTCCATCCTCCATCCCTCATCCTTCATCCTCCATCCTCCATTCTCCATCCTTCATCCTCCATCCTCCATCCTCCATCCTTCATCCTTCATCCTCCATCCTCCACCCTCCATCCTCCATCCTCCATCCTCCATCCTCCATCCTTCATCCTTCATCCTTCATCCTTCATCCTCCATCCTCCATCCTCCATCCTCCATCCTCAATCCTCCATCCTCCATCCTCCTTCCTCCATCCTTCATCCTTCATCCTCCATCCTCCATTCTCCATCCTCCACCTCCATCCTCCATCCTCCATCCTCCATCCTCCATCCTCCATCCTCCATCCTCCATCCTCCTTCCTCCATCCTCCATCCTCCATCCTCCTTCCTCCATCCTTCATCCTTCATCCTCCATCCTCCATTCTCCATCCTCCACCTCCATCCTCCATCCTCCATCCTCCATCCTCCATCCTCCATCCTCCATCCTTCATCCTCCATCCTCCATCCTCCATCCTCCACCTCCATCCTCCATCCTCCATCCTCCATCCTCCATCCTCCATCCTCCAGCCTCCAACCTCCATCCTCCATCCTCCATCCTCCATCCTCCATCCTCCATCTTCGATCCTCCATCCTCCATCCACCATCCTCCATACCCCATCCACCATCCTCCAGCCTCCATCCTTCATCTTCCATCCTCCATCCTCCATCCTCCATCCTCCATCCTCCATCCTCCATCCTCCATCCTCAATCCTCCATCCTCCAACCTCCATCCTCCATCCTCCATCCTCCATCCTCCATCCTCCATCCTCCATCCTTCATCCTCCATCCTCCATCCTCCATCCTCAATCCTCCATCCTCCATCCTCCATACCCCATCCACCATCCTCCAGCCTCCATCCTTCATCCTCCATCCTCCATCCTCCATCCACAATCCTCCATCCACAGTCCTCCATACTCTATCCTCCATCCTCCAACCTCCATCCTCCATCCTCCATCCTCCATCCTCCATCCTCCATCCTCCATTCTCCATCCTTCATGCTCCATCCTCCATCCTCCATCCTCCATCCTCCAACCTCCATCCTCCATCCACCATCCTCCATCCTCCATCCTCCATCCTCCATCCTCCATCCACAATCCTCCATACTCTATCCTCCATCCTCCATCCTCCATCCTCCATTCTCCATCCTTCATCCTTCATCCTCCATCCTCCATTCTCCATCCTCCACCTCCATCCTCCATCCTCCATCCTCCATCCTCCATCCTCCATCCTCCATCCTCCATCCTCCATCCTCCATCCTCCATCCTCCATCCTCCATCCTCCATCCACAATCCTCCATACTCTATCCTCCATCCTCCATCCTCCATCCACCATCCTCAATCCTCCAACCTCCATTCTCCATCCTTCATGCTCCATCCTCCATCCTCCATCCTCCATCCTCCAACCTCCATCCTCCATCCACCATCCTCCATCCTCCATCCTCCATCCTCCATCCTCCATCCACAATCCTCCATACTCTATCCTCCATCCTCCATCCTCCATCCTCCTTCCTCCATCCTTCATCCTTCATCCTCCATCCTCCACCTCCATCCTCCATCCTCCATCCTCCATCCTCCATCCTCCATCCTCCATCCTCCATCCTCCATCCTCCTTCCTCCATCCTTCATCCTTCATCCTCCATCCTCCATTCTCCATCCTCCACCTCCATCCTCCATCCTCCATCCTCCATCCTCCATCCTCCATCCTCCATCCTCCATCCTCCATCCTTCATCCTCCATCCTCCATCCTCCATCCTCCACCTCCATCCTCCATCCTCCATCCTCCATCCTCCATCCTCCATCCTCCAGCCTCCAACCTCCATCCTCTGTCCTCCATCCTCCATCCTTCATCCTCCATCCTCCATCCTCCATCTTCGATCCTCCATCCTCCATCCACCATCCTCCATACCCCATCCACCATCCTCCAGCCTCCATCCTTTATCTTCCATCCTCCATCCTCCATCCTCCATCCTCCATCCTCCATCCTCCATCTTCCATCCTCCATCCTCCATCCTCCAACCTCCATCCTCCATCCTCCATCCTCCATCCTCCATCCTCCATCCTCCATCCTTCATCCTTCATCCTCCATCCTCCATCCTCAATCCTCCATCCTCCATCCTCCATACCCCATCCACCATCCTCCAGCCTCCATCCTTCATCCTCCATCCTCCATCCTCCATCCACAATCCTCCATACTCTATCCTCCATCCTCCAACCCCCATCCTCCATCCTCCATCCTCCATCCTCCATCCTCCATTCTCCATCCTTCATGCTCCATCCTCCATCCTCCATCCTCCATCCTCCAACCTCCATCCTCCATCCACCATCCTCCATCCTCCATCCTCCATCCTCCATCCTCCATCCACAATCCTCCATACTCTATCCTCCATCCTCCATCTTCCATCCTCCATCCTCCATCCTCCATTCTCCATCCTCCATCCTCCATCCTCTATCCTCCAACCTCCATCCTCCATCCACCATCCTCCATCCTCCATCCTCCATCCTCCATCCTCCATCCACAATCCTCCATACTCTATCCTCCATCCTCCAACCTCCATCCTCCATCCTCCATCCTCCATTCTCCATCCTCCACCTCCATCCTCCATCCTCCAACCTCCATCCTCCATCCACCATCCTCCATCCTCCATCCTCCATCCTCCATCCTCCATCCTCCATCCTCCATCCTCAATCCTCCATCCTCCAACCTCCATCCTCCATCCTCCATCCTCCATCCTCCATCCTCCATCCTCCATCCTTCATCCTCCATCCTCCATCCTCCATCCTCAATCCTCCATCCTCCATCCTCCATACCCCATCCACCATCCTCCAGCCTCCAGCCTTCATCCTCCATCCTCCATCCTCCATCCACAATCCTCCATCCACAGTCCTCCATACTCTATCCTCCATCCTCCAACCTCCATCCTCCATCCTCCATCCTCCATCCTCCATCCTCCATCCTCCATTCTCCATCCTTCATGCTCCATCCTCCATCCTCCATCCTCCATCCTCCAACCTCCATCCTCCATCCACCATCCTCCATCCTCCATCCTCCATCCTCCATCCTCCATCCACAATCCTCCATACTCTATCCTCCATCCTCCATCCTCCATCCTCCATTCTCCATCCTTCATCCTTCATCCTCCATCCTCCATTCTCCATCCTCCACCTCCATCCTCCATCCTCCATCCTCCATCCTCCATCCTCCATCCTCCATCCTCCATCCTCCATCCTCCATCCTCCATCCTCCATCCACAATCCTCCATACTCTATCCTCCATCCTCCATCCTCCATCCACCATCCTCAATCCTCCAACCTCCATTCTCCATCCTTCATGCTCCATCCTCCATCCTCCATCCTCCATCCTCCAACCTCCATCCTCCATCCACCATCCTCCATCCTCCATCCTCCATCCTCCATCCTCCATCCACAATCCTCCATACTCTATCCTCCATCCTCCATCCTCCATCCTCCTTCCTCCATCCTTCATCCTTCATCCTCCATCCTCCACCTCCATCCTCCATCCTCCATCCTCCATCCTCCATCCTCCATCCTCCATCCTCCATCCTCCATCCTCCTTCCTCCATCCTTCATCCTTCATCCTCCATCCTCCATTCTCCATCCTCCACCTCCATCCTCCATCCTCCATCCTCCATCCTCCATCCTCCATCCTCCATCCTTCATCCTCCATCCTCCATCCTCCATCCTCCACCTCCATCCTCCATCCTCCATCCTCCATCCTCCATCCTCCATCCTCCAGCCTCCAACCTCCATCCTCTGTCCTCCATCCTCCATCCTTCATCCTCCATCCTCCATCTTCGATCCTCCATCCTCCATCCACCATCCTCCATACCCCATCCACCATCCTCCAGCCTCCATCCTTTATCTTCCATCCTCCATCCTCCATCCTCCATCCTCCATCCTCCATCCTCCATCCTCCAACCTCCATCCTCCATCCTCCATCCTCCATCCTCCATCCTCCATCCTCCATCCTTCATCCTTCATCCTCCATCCTCCATCCTCAATCCTCCATCCTCCATCCTCCATACCCCATCCACCATCCTCCAGCCTCCATCCTTCATCCTCCATCCTCCATCCTCCATCCACAATCCTCCATACTCTATCCTCCATCCTCCAACCCCCATCCTCCATCCTCCATCCTCCATCCTCCATCCTCCATCCTCCATCCTTCAACCTCCATCCTCCATCCTCCATCCTCCATCCTCCATCCTCCATCCTCCATCCACCATCCTCCATCCTCCATCCTCCATCCTCCATCCTCCATCCACAATCCTCCATACTCTATCCTCCATCCTCCATCCTCCATCCTCCATCCTCCATCCTCCATTCTCCATCCTCCATCCTCCATCCTCTATCCTCCAACCTCCATCCTCCATCCACCATCCTCCATCCTCCATCCTCCATCCTCCATCCTCCATCCACACTCCTCCATACTCTATCCTCCATCCTCCAACCTCCATCCTCCATCCTCCATCCTCCATTCTCCATCCTCCACCTCCATCCTCCATCCTCCAACCTCCATCCTCCATCCACCATCCTCCATCCTCCATCCTCCATCCTCCATCCTCCATCCACAATCCTCCATACTCTTTCCTCCATCCTCCATCCTCCATCCTCCTTCCTCCATCCTTCATCCTTCATCCTCCAACCTCCATTCTCCATCCTCCACCTCCATCCTCCATCCTCCATCCTTCATCCTTTATCCTCCATCCTCCATCCTTCATCCTCCATCCTCCATCCTCCATCCTCCACCTCCATCCTCCATCCTCCATCCTCCATCCTCCATCCTTCAACCTCCATCCACCATCCTCCATCTATCATCCTCCATCCCCCATCCACCATCCTCCATCCTCCATCCTCCATCCTCCATCCACGATCCTTCATCCTCCATCCTTCATCCTTCATCCTCCATCCTCCATCCTCCATCTTCGATCCTTCATCCTCCATCCTCCATCCTCCATCCTTCAACCGCCATCCTCCATTCTCCATCCTCCATCCTTCAACCTCCATCTTTCATCCTCCGTCCTCCATCCTTCAACCTCCATCCTCCATCCTCCATCCTCCATCCTCCATCCTCCATCCTCCATCCTCCATCCTCCATCCTCCATCCTCCATCCTCCATCCTCCATCCTCCATCCTCCATCCTCCATCCTTCATCCTCCATCCTCCATTCTCCAGCCTCTATACTCCATCCTCCATCCTCCATCCTCCATCCTCCATCCTTCATCCTCCATCCTTCATCCTTCATCCTCCATCCTCCATCCTCCATCTTCGATCCTTCATCCTCCATCCTCCATCCTCCATCCTTCAACCTCCATCCTCCATTCTCTTCCTCCATCCTTCAACCTCCATCTTTCATCCTCCATCGTCCATCGTCCATCCTCCATCCTTCAACCTCCATCCTCCATCCTCCATCCTCCATCCTCCATCCTCCATCCTCCATACTCCATCCTTCATCCTCCATCCACCATCCTCCATCTATCATCCTCCATCCCCCATCCACCATCCTCCATCCTCCATCCTCCATCCTCCATCCACGATCCTTCATCCTCCATCCTTCATCCTTCATCCTCCATCCTCCATCCTCCATCTTCGATTCTTCATCCTCCATCCTCCATCCTCCATCCTTCAACCGCCATCCTCCATTCTCCATCCTCCATCCTTCAACCTCCATCTTTCATCCTCCGTCCTCCATCCTTCAACCTCCATCCTCCATTCTCTTCCTCCATCCTTCAACCTCCATCTTTCATCCTCCATCCTCCATCCTCCATCCTCCATCCTTCAACCCTCCATCCTCCATCCTCCATCCTCCATCCTCCATCCTCCATCCTCCATCCTACAACCCTCCATCCTCCATCCTCCATCCTCCATCCTCCATCCTCCATCCTTCAACCTCCATCCTCCATCCTCCATCCTTCATCCTCCATCCTTCATCCTAAATTTAATCTTTGAAATTCCATATAAAATCGACCGTGAGTGACCGGAACCTGAAATTTGCGGGAATCGACTTGGTAATACATGATCTTCATTTGATCCCTTGCGCGTAAAATCACGTGATCCTTCCTTACGGTCGAAACCAGAAGTGCCTAATAATTCAAAAGTGGAAAAAGATATGAAATTGCTTTTAACGATTTAAGTGTCTGCCTGGATTAACCTTCAAAAAAAAATAATGGGTGATGCCATAAAGTGTTGAAGCGCCCTCTAGCGGCAGGTTAAAAAACGTTAAAAACGCATTTCCACTTGATGCCTGTGACGAAATTTGCGGTTATCGCTTCAAACCTAACATACATGATGAACTTAATGCAGAAAAGACCTGTGCGCGAAAAAAAGAAGGATGACGTCATACGTCAGACCGGAAGTTATAAAGAAAAGACCTTTAAATCTTAAACAATTGCTAAAAACTCAACCGTGAGAGATATAATCAAGATGTGGCTATATATAACAGAGTTAATATAGCTCTGGAGGTTTCTGGCGATGACGTCACAATGATGTCATCAATTGTCACAGTACAAGCAAATAAATATTTCCATATTTAATTTTTGAAAATCAACATAAAATCAACTGCTACAGATTTGATTTTGTTTATGGCAATCGATACAATATTGCAGGGTCTTCACTTTTGGTTTGAAGTGCAAAATCACGTGACCCTTCCTTCCGGTTAAAACCGGAAGTGCCTTATTAATTGAAATTGGCGAAAGATGCGAACTTGCTTTCAACGATTCGAGTGTCTGCCTAGGCAGTACTGTACAAATTTTTTTTACAGGTGACGTCATCAAATGTTAGAGCGCCCTATGGCGGCTTGTTGAAAAGTCAAACATGGATTTAAACGTGCATTAGTTGATGTATGTGGCAAAGTTTGCGGTATCCCATGGCCCAACACCATGTGGTTGTTCCTACAACCTCTAGTTGTTTTGCTTTGCTTTTCGTGTGCATGCCTGTCTATCTCTCTGTAAATTAGGTATAGATTTTTTTTAAAAATTAACAGCTGCTAATGATTAAAATAAACTTTGTTGTTAATTTAAAAAAAATGTTTGCAAGGTAGGTTGAAATATTTTATCACTCTTTAAGGTCATCTGCCCAGGGAGTGCGTCAGAATTATGAAAGCATAGGCTTCTCATGTTACAATGACGGGAGAAAAAAGGAACGCTAAAATTTATAGAATGGCCATTACAATTACAATCATTTGCCTTGGATCGCCCTCAGGTATAACAGTGTCATACACCAAGTCAAAAGGGAGAATTGTCGTAACCGGCATACCCAGAGCTGACAAAGACAACAGAGCCTGCCTACGACTAGCGGGACGGGACCTGGAAAACGTGTTTGATGTTAGTCTGAGGCCAGATCTGGACTGCATTCAGAGTGACGGCGATTTGGAATACTTCGCCGCCGGCCCGTATTTTGACAACATGCGATATTACCTCTGCCGGGACAAACTGTGCGGTCGGCATTCTTACGTTGCTTACGGTAAGTATGGTCACTAGGACCACCTCTACAGACCTTATTGGTAGAGGACATCCTTTGTTATTCTATATTCGAGGAATGCACAAAAGACTCATGCATATCAAGACGAAACAAAGGCATTGCCCTCCTCTATACATAACGTCTACAGTATCCTGTAAGATGCGACGAAAAACCTACTGAAAACTAAGATGATATTAAAGGATTTTTCGATAAAGATTCCTGTGAGACTTGATTGCGATTTTGATGTTTTTATATAACTTGGGCAGTTTGGGAGCTTTTTGTGACCAAGACCCCATCGGGACCTGTTCTGGAGGGGGATGACGTCACGCTCACCTGTGCCTTCGACATCGGCCTTTCGGGATGGATTGAGTGGCGGCACAGTCTGGATCGGGAAATATCGACCACTCTCACCGAACCGATGTTCACTACGGACAGCAACGACTTGACTTTTAAAGGCGTATTCAGGAACCAGTCTGGTTGGTACCGATGTGCTGGGAATAGTATATGGTCAGACGATTGGAACCCGAATCGATTGTCTGATTGGACTGTTAATGTAGTCTTCTGTGAGTATACAACCATCTCTTCACCACATCCACAACTATCCACCTATTTGGGAAGTGGGAAGTTGATTTGATACCGCTATTCTAGACCTATACATCTTTAGTTTTGTCTATATTCATTGAAATCGCAAGCATAACAACTTGTCCTTTAAGGGATACAAGACCACTTGCAAGGTGCCAGTGGTTACCCAATTTGAAAAATATTGTTAAAATATTTGACAAACTCCATTTTACCCCACAAAAAATAGTGAGAAAGTACATCTTATTGGCTTTTCACTGTAAAAATTTCACGTAATTTGCATACTCTATTCTCAAGTTATGTCTTTTTCAATAAAAAAAGATAACACAACTCGGCATTTACCACTGATCATTGACCGTTCTACGTACCAATGAATGCCTTTTGAGTACAATGAAACGTGGTCGTTTAATCTGTAATACTCAACCAGCTCATTAGCTTTTAATGGCATTCCGTGGACAGCTATACAAATTGGTTATTTTAGTAAAACGTTCATAACTCCTTTAGCATGGATCAATTTCAGTAATTCTTTTTTTTTTTTAGATGAGTGGAGAAGATGCTCTTTTAGATACAATTCATCGATGTTTCGAATTCGATTGCTTTTTAACAAAAAAAAATCATTAATTTGGTAACTTTCTTTTTGAGTCACCCTCTATTTTGAAAGTCTGATAACGTGCTCCGTTTATACTTTGAGAAGAACCCTATTAGTTTTGTCAACGATTCCAACTGAGTACTTTTACCCGATCGTGGACAATATTGTCTTATTTTCCACCTTATGTATGTCACAGATGGCCCTGAAATCAGCAATAAGGATAGAACGTGGATTGGGGCGAACGACAACTACACAGCAACCTTAGAATGCATCATCCAAGGCAATCCCCTCCCCAATGTCACTTGGTACGGTCCAAACGACACCATCATAACCAACGACACAATACCTGACCGGATTTCACTTGAAGATACCATATCAGGAGATGGGGTGCTTGGATATCGTGTCATTAGTCAAGTGGTCTTCGCTGCAGTGGAGAGCAGCACCGATTATGGCATGTACAGGTGTAGGGCTGCCAGCAGCATCGGTACATTTGACGAGCATGAAATACAGCTGAAAGAAACAGGTACATAGCTGAATCGTGTTTGCCTAGACTTATTCTTGTTTTCCAAGGACATTTTGGAAAGAAGTGTTTAGCATCACACACTGCTCGAACTGGTCATTTTGCATGTGTTGGGAGCTTGTTTAAAAGTAAAGTTCTCACATTTCAATACGTATTCCTGATTCTTAAAGGTAACATTCGCCGTTTTGGATAACATTTTGAAATCCGCGTTGTGTAAATTTTTTTCATATCTCACTAAAAGTGCCTCTAGTGCCAAAAACCAACAACAAACAGTCCCGTTCTTGCGTTTCAGATTTCAAACTACCCACGGGACAATTTGCTATAATCCCTCTCCTTTGAAATCTCAAAAGGCAAGTGTCAGATGTTGCCCGGTCTCTAGGTCCTACTGGACCCGATAGTTTTAAGGGCCAATGTGACACTGTTCAAATCAAAATAACCATTCTCTGGGTCATTTCCCGATACCAGAAAACCTTGTCAACACTATCAATGGCACAAAATGACACACCTCGAACATTCCCGATTAACACGCCAAACGGGTATTAAGGCCCGTTATCACGCGTCCTACCAATTAAGGTAAGTCCGTTCAGTGCATTTTGTACTAGAGCTCGGAACAGTCATTCATCTTTGTGTGTAGGAACCCGCGGTTCAATCGGCTACAATATTGTACATTGTATTTGTTAATGATTCGTTTACTGAGCTGCTGGTTTTGTCTAGTAACTTTTTATGGTATAGGACGGCTGGAATTTACTCAAAAAGTGACCAATTTATTATCAAAAATCGTTCTTTGAATAAAAGGAGTAGTGTACAAACGATTAATTTGACTGATTTAGAAAAATAAAGCGCGTGAGGAAGAAATTTGCGTTTCGTGGTCAAAAAGTTGCTCATGGTTACTCGTTGTTTCTTCAAAAGTATGATAAGCCTATCCACTGAGCTGAAACTTCATCAGATTAGGTTTCTAACTATTTTCTTTCGAGGGTCCACGAAATGAAGTTTACTTAGCGCCAGTAGGGACGAGAGTTCAATCCAACACACACACTATAAATGCAACTGTAATCGACTTATCGGGTATAATGGGAGACTTTAATGAACAAAGGGGAGGCGCACATTGAGCGATAAACGATAGAACAAAGACAAGCAGGTCGAAGGTCACGAACGCAAGAGGGCGTAATCATAACTACTGGCGTAGGAATGTTCTACCCCTCTTATAGAAATTATTTGACACCCTTTTGATTTCTTTATTAAAAATCTTATTTTTTTCATTCTTTCAACGTCCAAAAACCATGCGGGTGCTGTTATGTCATTTTAAGAAAACACTGTTCAGTTAAGGTGTTTTTCTGTTCAAAATGTGAAACCCAAAAATTCCTTATTGAAAATATTTGTGAGAAATGCTTGCTCATTGTCTTACAGCTGCCGTGTACACACAGAAAATACAACGACAAAGGTTTCTTCCTGAAATTACATCACACATTTGTTCATGAATATTGACATTTGCACTTGCATTGCCATAAAAACCAAAAAGGCACTAAAATGTCTTTCACATGGCAAAACGAAATTTGGACACAAGGATTGCATTAAACGATTTTATCGAATGGCCCTTTTAATTTTTTTGAATTACAAGCAAATGAAGTTGAATTACAAGCAAATGTTCGTATGGTTTAACCGAAGGTAAGAATAATTTTGTATTCTTTTTTATGTGTAAATCTAGGAGATCCTGAACCCCCAAAGGAACTTCAGGTGGAGTATGTAACAGACTCATTCATCTGGGTCATATGGGAGTCGAGATACGACGGAGGCGAGGAGTTAGAGAATTTTTTTACCAACATTCGCAAGATTCCTGATGAGTTCGACCCACTTGACTGGATATCAAACAGGCCTGATTATAATGGGCTATCGTACAGTGACCTGCAACCGGACACACTCTACCAAGTAGCAGTGTATGCAACCAACAAGCATGGCTCCAGTCCTTATGCGACTCTGACCGTGCGCACAAACCGTGAGTAGCCACAAGTCCACAATGGGAAAGTCACTGGTAGCTTTTAATGTTATCATAGAAGACCTGGCACCCGGAAGTGTTTTTAAATTACAGTGTTCACAGAATTTTTGAGACATTGAAACATATTCTTGATGTCCTGGTATTATTTATTATATACCCATAGAGACTTCAAATAAATAAATGCAAACGACAACAACGACAACAATGACAACAACGACAACAACGACAACAACGACAACAACGACAACAACGACAACAACGACAACAACGACAACAACGACAGCAGCAGCAACAACAACAACACCACCAACACCACCAACACCACCAACACCACCAACACCACCAACACCACCAACACCACCAACACCACCAACACCACCAACACCAACAACAACAACAACAGTAGCAACAACAACAGCAACAACAGCAACAACAGCAGCAACAGCAGCAACAGCAGCAACAGCAGCAACAGCAGCAACAGCAGCAACAGCAGCAACAGCAGCAACAGCAGCAACAGCAGCAACAGCAGCAACAGCAGCAACAGCAGCAACAGCAGCAACAGCAGCAACAACAGCAACAACAGCAACAACAGCAACAACAGCAACAACAGCAACAAAAACAAACCCAACAACCCACCCACCAACTCACCAACCCACCAATCAATTAACCCACCAACCCACCAACCCACCAACCCACCAACCCACCAACCCACCAACCCACCAACCCACCAACCCACCAACCAACCAACCCACCAACCAACCAACCAACCTCCGTTAATACATGTGTATACGCACACAATGTTTGAACAGTGCCGGGCCCCTATGGTAAGTTTGGGTGAGGATACGCCCCCCCCCCTCCCGTCCCCAAAACATTATTTTTTTGAATGTACCAAACTTCTTGCCATCAGCTATAAACGAATGCAATCTGCTACTGACCTTCGAGCTTACTTACATTTTTTTCTTCCATTTTGTGACGTTGCAGCTGGAGATCCGGATGAAATGGGTAAGTGTATAATGTAGATCTCAGTGCTTGACCTGTTTGTGTGCCAGTATGCTCTTTTATCCAAATTTCAGACACAACACTTTTAAGCAAATAATGTAAGAAGTCATTATTACTACAGAAAATGGTACCTTAGGGAAACCTTTGCGTAGACTAAGACGTAGAATTTCATTGGGTCCCTTTTAGAAATAATTACTGAGAATAATATAATAACGTTAGTACACTGTACCGTAAGAATGTCAATAGATGTAGACTAAAACATGTTCAAAGTAACGTCTTTATAATAATTACATCCTCTCTCAGGTATAACTGTGTCATACATCCAGGCACAAGGTAAGTTTGTCATCACCGGTATACCACAGGACGACGACGCCGGAATCTGCGTACGACTTGAGGTATATGACGAAGCTCAAGGGGAATGGGTGAGTCTGAGGCCAGACCTGGACTGCATTCAGCATGACGGGGAGTTCCTGTACTCCAGCCCGTATCCCACAGACCACTTCCACTGTCTATACTGTCGGGACGACGTGTGCGGTGACTGGTCTCATGTTACGATTGGTAAGTTATGATGTGCGTTTGTGTACACATGTCTATTGGGAAAACCATAAAACTTCTGTTCTAATCGCGGACATGTAGGTCTACACAAGTGAGAACAGTCCTCAATTGGCAATATGTATAAAAACCAATGCTTATTTGCAGAACAAATTCTTTTATATTTTCTTCCACCAAGAGTGATTATGTGCAGCAAAGTTTACCTGAGAAACAAATAAATAATTACATTACAGACACACTCTCGGAAAAAATGGTCCGGATAACATTGTTAACTTATTTCTTATGATGGGACTGCGGTTTGGCCGAAGTCAATTGAGCGTGATCGGCTGACTGATAAGGTTTTACGTACAAAACCCCGAGCCAACGAGGTTTTTGTATAGAAAGCACCCGGACCACATTTTGCGAGAGTGTGTCCGTAATGCTTGAAGCCTGCCGGTAATGCTGAGCCTGCATACTGCCAAAGTTACCAGTGGCATCCCTACATTTTCTCCTGCAAATAGGACCCATTTTTGGACCCTAATTTTATCAAATCTGCTCTTAGATATTAGCCCAAAAGCTAGGGAGATGATCCTCGGCTATATTCGCACGATTCCACCGATTTTAAAACTAGACGGTCTTGTTTTTTACAAAAAATTGTAGGGCACTTTTTGTGCAAATTAACGACTCGGACACGTAGAAATTTTTGAAACCCTAATCAAAATTATTGCGCCCGCTGTCGGTCTTATTGCGCCATTCTGATATATCTTCTGTCTGGCACCCCCCCCCCAGCCAGCCACCCCCCCCACCACCACCACCACACCAAAAAAATAATAGTAATTAAATACTGTTAAAAATGTGCTCGTTTATTCAGAAATTCATGAAGCATATTCAAACTGATTGGATTTTTCCAAAGTGTCTTTCCCATTTGCAAAAGTTCTTTTTAAAAGCCCATCAACCATTACAGACACACTCTCGGAAAAAATGGTCCGGATAACATTGTTAACTTATTTCTTATGATGGGACTGCGGTTTGGCCGAAGTCAATTGAGCGTGATCGGCTGACTGATAAGGTTTTACGTACAAAAAATCCCGAGCCAACGAGGTTTTTGTATAGAAAGCACCCGGACCACATTTTGCGAGAGTGTGTCCGTAATGTACTTTGAAGTCAATTGTACTGATACTTTTATGGCAAATTACACCGATCAGTAGTAGCAGGGACTCAACCATGTTACACCTTTGGATGCCACAATAATGGACTGGCCCTACAGTCACATTAAATCTACTCATTCTCTCCACTTTCATTCACAAACTGTTTCCATGTTCCAAAGTTACACCGACTCCACAGCCCACCCGTCCCACAGGTGATGCTAACAGCAACCAAGTGGTGATCATAGCTGTGTGCGTGGCTGGGACCATTATTCTCCTGCTAGTGACCATTGCAATGTGTTACATCTGCAAGTGCTGCAGCGGTAAACCTCAAGGTAAGTCAAATGAAAGGAAAAATTCATTTCAAAGTCGTAAAATCATTGAAGTGCAATAAAAAAAGGAACATGTACTGACCATTATTGAAATATATCGCTTTGTTTTAGTATTTTTTTCATGGAATCATTATGCATGAAAAATGTGACTCGGAATAAAACAATAGTCGGGGAGTGTTTCTCTATTCGAAAGAGATATCAAAAGTTAAAAATGAATCTTTCCAATGTAAATGGTGCAGAAAACTAAGCCAGTACACAACTTCCAACAGATGAAAGAGCCCCCTCCCCTCGAAAAAAGGTAAACACATTCTGGCTCACACGCATCTTTGTGAATCCAAATTGTTATTGGAACCTTTTATCTGTCCTTGTGTTATAGATGAAGTGCGGAGGACTGCACCACAACCAAATACGTAAGTAATGAAATGCCATTTTATTTGCATAGACAAAAGTTAAGATTATTTCAAACAGGTACAGTGTCTACCACACGAACAATACTTGATAATTAGTGTATTAATTAAAACGTGACACAGAATACGGTATGGTTTAATCGGAAAAGGGTGGTGTTCTTTTTGGAAATTGTTTCCAAGAGTTGTGTGCGAGCAAAGTTTTTAGGTGTAAAGTATCACGCATGGTTTGCATGGTTATGAAATAAAATTGCTAGTTTGTCCAATGACTTTACATCTTATCAGAAGAGTGCATAACTGCCCACATTCCCTAGGCAAAACGTTTCCTCATTTTTTTGTTATTTTGTAAACAACTTTCAAGTACATTTCAGAATATCGAGTCCTCGAAACTTAACGTGCTACTGTTTGTAGTTTAGCCTCCACATTAAAAAAAAATTGATCGTCATCCATACCAGCTCGATAGATAGCACGCTTGTAGGGGGGAAGTTTGAATGGTTATCAGTGTTGTTGATTCGAGAGGCATCGTTATTGTTTTTTCCAAGTGAATCTTGGGAAAAATGGCACGGTGACAATTGCAAACTGCATGGCTGGCTTATGAGACTAATACCTCCAATGATGGGTCACTGGCTATAGGTCGGCTGGCTGGCTTATTGGGCGGCTGCCCGATTCATAAGCTAGCTAGTTGGTCATTGACAGGCTATGGCTAAAACCTTTTTCGCAGCCGGCATGGAATCAAGACCACTCACATTTCTGCTTTATAGTGTCCCAGCCACATGGTAGGCATGCCCGAGGTCATCTATCACTTGATCCTAGTTTGGACCATGGTACATCCACCAGAGGGGGTGTCACTTGTCAGGCCGCTTGCTCAATATTGGCGGAAACCTAATGGGCTTGTTCACAAATACATAGGCTTGTATACAATTGCCTCTGTCCACATGGATTGCCATTGATCGCCTCTGCTGACAAAAAGGGAACAGTCTTATTATAAGATGGAATTTTTGCGTCGGGGTGATATAAATCAAATTAGGATTTTGCCCTTCAACGACGTTTAAACATTGTATACTCAGCGTATTACCTCCCGAGTGAAAGTTTGAAAAAATCACTCGGGTGGGACTCGAACCCGACCTCCTGCTTTCTAGTGCACATGTCTTACCACTCGACCACCGAACTAACGGGACGATATAAAACCTAATTTGATTTATATGACCCCGACGCAAAAATTCCATCTTATAATAGTTTATGCGGTACCCGCTGCTATGTACATCAGATTCACACCAGCCAACCGATCCCGTTAGCTCGGTGGTCGAGTGGTAAGACATCTGCACTAGAAAGCAGGAGGTCGTGGGTTCGAGTCCCACCCAAGTGATTTTTTCCAACTTTCACTCGGGAGGTAACACACTGAGTATAGTGTTTAAACATCGGTATAGGGCAAAAACCTAATTTGAGTCTTGATCTTCACAGGGCAATTCTGTGGTTTTAATGGCTATTAGGGGTCAAGAGGATACCATGAATAAATGACCAGTGTGGTTAGTTGAATGTTAATTGAGGGCAGGGTGGCTCAAATACAATGGTGGAAAATTCCCAACAAGGGTCAGGTATGTGTAAAATTAAGAAGTGGCCACTTACCTTGTGAGACATGCTGTCTCCAGTGACGGGTCACTGGCTAGGTAAGCTGACCACGATCTGGGTTATCGCGAGGCTGCCTGTCTCCAACGATCGCGTGAAGTTCTAAAAATTGCACTCATAAAGGTCAGGACTTTCGTGAACAAAAATACGCCCGAGAAAAGGGAACTAGTGAGCAAATATCGGGGTGGGGTGGGATAGGGTTGGGGGGGGTACCCCCTTAACCTCCCTCCCCCCACCGATGCAACGCCTCTGGTCAGATATGATGAATGGGTGGAAGGGGTGCTTGCTTTGGTTGGCTTTTTAATTTTTATTGATGGATCCAGATACTTTAGGGTCCAGATACTTGAGCATTTTGTCGTTTTTTACTCTCGTTAAATCAGGACAGTTGAAGTATACAACCCTTCGTACGACCCGCCTCCAACCTACGTGCAAGCAGTTGGTAAGAAGGGCCATCCTGGCCACCCAAATCGACCCACTTTCGCCTCTTATGTCTTTAATACATCGGTTAACAAGGGAATACATGTGTGCTTGGCCGGTTTGAAACACTATGTTTGAGACCGGATTGGAGACTGGACGCTGATAATGACTCGCGTCTTAAACATGGTGTATAAAATCGGCCAAGCACAAACTTATTTCCATCGATAAATGCCCTTCTGGTCAAAGAGTAAAAACAAGTAAAACAATATAAATTTCCAACGATTGTGTTCAAGAATTTTACTTCACGTCTTTCAGAAACATATCCCTCTAGCTATGTTATGGTATGTGCTTCTAGCGAGTAGTCCTAAGCAACTCCTTATATGGAGATTGGCACTGCGCGATGTGACACAGAACGCAGCTGTGTCAGTGTAGTGTGAATTTAATTCTTAGCACTTTGAAATACTGACTCATTGCTAGTATTGCGCGTGCCTAATGGAAGACTGTATGTTCATCAACCGATAAAAGTGTAAAAGGGACCGGATTTTATAGGAGTAAAAATTTCATGTGACAATTGAAAAGCCAGTCAATGTGTTATCAACCGTTTAAGACCGGTCACGTAACAGGCTCTCAACCAATAGGAATGGGTAAACTGTCATAGGTATTTATGAATACAGTTTTACAACTGATTATCCTCGTAAATATGCTAATCTGATGGCATCAAATTTTAAAACCCTGTCAACGGAAATGCTTTCCAGTTTCCAACAATCATAATGAACGGGCTTGCCTAAATAACTGATCCGGCTTTTCTCAATCTTCACCTTTGGAATGTAGAATTGGAAGCCAATGCTGGCAAAAATAACGATGACCCCCCACCGGCTTACGATTGTGTGTCATCTCGCGAAGCCCCGCAGGTTACGGATGAAAACGAAGAACAAGTCTAGTTTCCTATTCGACCGTACATGGAGCAAGGGAGACACATATGACAAAATGCAGATGTTACTCTAGGGTGTCTTATACTCTTTGAAATACTGTGGTAATTGATTTCAAATTTGGTTTTCTCTCAAATTTTCCATCATTTTCCTGGATTGTCCGACCATATCGAATATTTGAACTATTTCCCATGCATTTTTGTACGCATGGGAATATATATACATTGTATTTTTTTTACCAAAAAAATAAATAAAACAAATACACAAATCGAAATTTCCTGAAAAAGAAAGGAAAAACAACCACAAATTGTTTCCACGAATGTTTGAATTTTTTAAATTTTATGTTCAATTTGTACGTTTTATTAAACTTACATTTGGATGTGCTTTTACATGTAGACGTTGTGTAACTTACGATTTACGTAATAGATAGGGACGTGTCTTTCTTCTTGATTCGCTTAGGTTCATTGTAAATATAATATGTATTACCGAGACTCCATCTCGATTCATTTACATTTAGACCAGTGGTTTTGACAAATACCGATTGATAGCATTATCACATGCTTACTTGTAAGTCCCATTTGACAAATTCACAATTGCATCTTATTAACAATGCAAAGTGAGCCCTCTTTTGGTCATGCACGCAGCTCATAGAGCAGTCTGAATACACCGTCACTGTGCACTCAAGAAGGCCCCCTGCAATGGCGGACTCATTGTGACAGCTATTGCTTAGATAATTCGTCACGGGGAAGTTGCTTTGAACAAAACTAGCCAAATGCTCTTGCCATTGAAGGGGGCCCCAGACATTGTATTTAATTTGGTTTAACACTAACATTCGTTTGATACAAATTTAATATATACAGTGTATTTTGACATGTTTGGTTAAGTTATGACAATTTAATTGCCCCTTTATATTGGATTGATCCCCAGTCCAATGTTAAAGCAATGTTTGATTTACTTGTTTTACCTTAATAGAATTAACTTCTTTTGCGTATAATACATGTATATATGAGAAAAATTAAAATTGTTGTATTAAAAGCGGTCTCGTCAGATTCCCAAGACCACTCCTCCATTTGTGTTGCCTTTTGCGTTGGAAATATGTTGTATTCATCCTACAGTGTTTTTTTTGTAAGGGGGGGGGGGGATTTGGACTCATATGCGATAGCCCTTTTAGTATTGATGAATTATTAACTTACATGTGAAAGGTTATCTAAGAGACAGCCTAAAACTTGACTTGTTTAACTGGTACAAGGTACCACGCAGAACGAGTACACAAAGCTTTTAAATTGGACTCATTAATTGGCTGTGCTGATAACAGTTTGTTGGGAAGAATTAGTCACTGCCCGCTCAAACGCCCTGTATCACGTCTACCCCAATCAACTTGACCTTTATACGCCACTGTTAAATTCGTCCTTAAATTCCAGCACAAAAGTTGTTCTGTTTCTCTTTGGAGTAGCCTACGTCAATCGCTTTCGAGTCCAAATTCCACATTATTTTGTGTCCGCCTCGAAATAACATGGTTTCCAAAATGGCGTCCGTGACGTTCACAGTAATACTGCTGGGATTATGTGCTCGGATCTGCGACTGCTCACAGTCAGATGCGCACGGTAAGTCGCGGAGGATTATTACTGATTACTGGAGCACATTTTCCACATTAAAGATACACGGGTTGTATCCGAAACGGGATCCGAAAATGGTGTTAGTAAATTTATGAACTTGAGCACTGTCAGCGGGGTTGTACATCTGGTGAACTGACCCCTACATTCACAGTCGACTGGGTATACCCTTTGATGTCAATACAAAAGGCAATAATCACCATGCAAAGTACGTAGGCTGATTGTCAGCAGTGGGGTAAGGTGTTTTAAAATGCAGCATATTGCGTTCTGTGTGTAATGTACAAGGTAATTGAAAAACGAAATGTCATGAATTATTTGTCCCCAAGTGTCAAACTGAAGTCGAAAGGTAAACAATCAACATGATTATAAACGGAGCGTGAATTACTTTGCTTCGAGTAAAAAAGCCACTGCAGACGCAATTTCCACACACTTTTCTAGAGAAATACATACCGAGCTGAAATTATGACAGACAATAGTCTGCTTATTTGGCGAGATAGGACAGATCTATTCTAAGCTGCATTCGTTTGTTATTTTTTTGGCTTTTATTAAGTCTCCTCGCCATGCTCAAGCAGACTCAATGTAAACTTGGCAACTTTTTGGAATTTTGCTCACACAAAACCGGTTCTTTCTTGCTATTTTCTTAGCCAGAAAACCACCTCTTTTTAAGGCGGCCAAACTCCATTCCATTTAACACTTAAAATGTAGTGGCGACATGTATAATTACGCCCTTTCCTATTCAACACAAAAACCTTAAAGGATTTTAGATGCCTTTTCCTCTAGCGTTGGCGGCATTCCCTTTCCAACGGCTTGACATGAAAACCGTTTTCAAACAACCGGTTCATTCAGATATTAAAAAGAATGAAATTAAAGTTGTCTTTTCACAAGCCTATCATTTACTTGAGCACCAAAGAGTTATTACCAACTGCTATACATTAGGTTCGAGGCTAAAATTCGTTTTCATTTCAGCATTAATAGTGCATAATTGATTCGGTTTTGGAGAGAATTCTCAACCCGCCCAGAACCCTTGACGACGGGCAGAGCATACTGCCTGAAACGTTGACTGTTCAACAGGTTTGGATTAAAGGTATATGTTGCACCATATTGCAGCTATCCAAAAAAGTGACCCACCAAATTAGTATTTTCTTAGTTTACAGATAAATCACTAAACTCGCCTTGAAATTATTCCTTTTGGCATGCTGTCGAAAACCAACATAAAATAAAGTCATTTCCAAAACCATGTCGACTGACACATTTTTGAAATTTCCGTTTGTAGTTGGTTTGTTATTAGGTTAACCCTAAAAGGGCAGGGGGGGCGGAATCCGCCCCCCCCCTCGACTTTTTCCGCGATACCCATTAAAAAATTTTTTTCGCGACCCAAGCTTGTATGACTTTTTAGCTTTGAGCTTTGCGCATCTTTTGACACCAAAAACATAAAAATCGGACGAGGGGTTGTCCCGCAGAGAATTTTTTTTCCGGCGCTATGCGCCGGGAAAACTGAATTTGCCCATATACGTCGTGTACACAGACCAGAATTGCCATTCATACATATGAATAATTAATTAGCCATAATTCCAAAACCCTTTAACCTTTGGTCATGAAATTTCTTGGGTATGTTAATGAAGAGTTGCTCTATGCATGTATTGAGTTTCAAAATTGTTCGTCACTCGATGGCCGAGATCTTGGGGGGGGGGGCGGAATCCGCCCCCCCCCCCCCGGCTGAGAGATGGTCAAAATAACCCGGCCCCTTTAGGATTAATCCATACATACTGAAATGTGTATCTTGTGTAGTCATTTCTTTGTTGTACTAAAGTATTGAAGTTTGAACGTGTACTTTCAAAATGCTCCTTTTTTAACCAGAACGAATTTCTTGGGCTGACATTTGGACTTAATATCCCTTACATAAAATACTTCAATTTGCGACTGATCAACACACCTTGGAAATTCCTTATTTTTGAGTAAAATCAATATATCTATTTCGTGATAACCTTGTGGAGACGACCGTGGTCACCTATACAAAATGCCCTGTTGAGACGTACGTAACCTTTTGCTTCCTATTGTGCACATGTCTCCAGAGGGTACCATGTAACAGGTCGTGTATGGGAGTCAGCCTGACACCACGCACACGCGCGCGCCGTTGCTATTATACTTCGATACAGTTTGGGACATCACGTAGCTACAATCGGCTGAATGAGAAATATCTCAAAATTTAATATTGATCTTAGGATTGTGCCACGAAAGGGCGCAACTCAAGATAAGGCTCGGCAACGTTTGAATAGAAACGAAGATCCGAAATATTGTGGTCATTACCCCAAATACAGACGTGAATATCAAATATCAAACATTGAACTAACGTATTGACACCGTTATAGTGAGAGACCATGTAAATTATTGTTTGTGTTTCTCACACAGATTGGAGCCTCTCAGTGACCAAAATTCCACGGGGCGACATCCTGGAGGGCAGTGACGTCACTTTCACATGCGCCATTGTCTCCAGCAACCCAGATATTTTTGTGTGGATTGAGTGGCAGCACCTTCTTTCTGAGGGCGAAACCACCACTGTCATCGAACCGACATACGTAACAGGCAGCCACACTTTAACCCTTACGGGGTTGTCTGGGAACCAGGCCGGCAGTTACCGGTGTGTAGGAAGCACCTCCTGGTCACCAGCCTATTGGAATCCCACTACATTTTCTGGTTGGCGTGGTTTATCGCTTATCTGTGAGTACACACAAAACACTCATACACTCTACATGCCCGGTCTGATTATACACAGGTTATACACAACATTCGTCCTTATTTTGTTAGCAATATCGGTAACACATTCGTGAACTGGTGGCTATTAAAAACAAAGAAATGAGCTTCATCTAGATTCATGTGATGTACGTCTTTCTCAAATTCATTGGTCCCTCGATCGTTGTTTGTACTCAGTCTTAACTACAACTGGTGGACACAAACAAATTCACATTTCATTTGTGAAAGCAAGTATAAATTCTTTGTCTTAATTGAATTTTTTTTTTTTAAAGTTAGTGTGTCTTTGAGAACTGGGAATGATGTTTTATCTCGATCTTTATACTTTGCCAGATCGCCCGGTCATTATGAACAAAGATAGGAAGTGGATTGGTGCCAACAACAACTACACGACGACCTTAGAATGCATCGTCCGAAGCGATCCTCGCCCTGCAGTCACTTGGTACGGTCCAAACGGCGCCAATATAAACGAAGACACGGACCCCGACCGAGTCTCACTCGAAGAAATTGATTTCTATTCCCCTATTGGATATAGTGTCCACAATAAGCTGACAATCAATCCAGTGAATTCCAGCGCTGATTATGGGATGTACAGGTGTAGGGCTGCCAACGGCATCGGTACATTTGTCGACCATGACATCGAGTTGAAAGAAACAGGTACATTCAGTTACAATGTTCCGTTGTCGGCATTTGCTATTTAAGTCTTGAAGATAGATGATTTAATAAATAGGGGCAATGAGTGTCCTATGCGGATTCACAAAGCAAAGCGGAACTGCACGAAAAGCTATCAAATAATCGCACAAACCCTTTTTCAAGAAAACAAAACCGGTTGGATAAAAAAGAGTTTTGATTCAAACATTGAGGAAACTGTTTAGTACTTTGTCAAAGATTTTGCTTTTGTGTACGTGTCAATTTCAAACACCCGGATGGAGGAAGGCTATACACCATTTCATAAAAGGGGCGCTCTCTTCCCCTTATCTTTTCCTTTCAACAATTAATTCATGACTCTTTAGTGGCCATTACTCATCTTTTTGTTTGGTTTTTCAGTCGAAAACGACGTCTTTGTTCCTCCCCGGATCTTTCCTTTTTTATTTAAAATTTAAAATTTGTTTTTTCAGGACCGCCTGAGGCGCCAAAGGACCTCAAAATATCTAACGACGGCGCACTAACTGAGGATACCATCGTGTTCAACTGGGAGCCAGGCTATGACGGGGGTGAGGAATTGGAGTCCTATTACATGAACATTCGCAAGATTCCGGGAGATTTCAATGCATCAAACTGGATCCAACTTGGCCCACGGGAGCGGTATTGGGCGTATACTGACCTCCAGCCGGACACTCTTTACCAAATAACAGGGTATGCCAGGAACATACTCGGCCCCAGTCCAAACACGACTCTGGACGTCCGCACGACGCGTAAGTATCGATATCAATGTTGCCGTTATGCGTGAGATCTTGATGGATGAATTGACTCACGCTATCAGGCCCTATAGTCAATTTTCAAGAATTTCAGTCAGCAATTGCTTCGTTGCAGGATTTAAAACCGAGTATTTGGTTCGGAATGATTTAGAGTAGCACACAAACGCCTGGTAATGGTCGTTTTAGTTCTTTTGTTTAGTGGGAAAGACGATGACGAAAGAATGATTGTTGGTATAACTTAACCACACCTACGACACCGGAATTGTGTTTTAACTCATATTAATTTGTGGACTTCATTCGACAATGTTTCAGTCTTTACATTTCCCGCTTTTCTTTTTTTGTTATATATTAGCCACTTCACCGAGTGACTTAGGTAAGTTTTTTTCAATGTATCTCTTTCACCTGTTTTGATTTGTTTTTAGCTGTACTTGCCCAAACACCCTTCCTTGACCTCCTCGTCCGTCCTCTATCCTTTATTCTCCCTCCTCCATTCTTCATCCTCCACCTGTCATTCTCCATTTTCGATTCTCCATCCTCTGTTTTCCATTTACCACCCGCCATCCTCCATCCTCCTTCCTCCTTCCTCCATTCTCCATCTTTCACCCTTCTTCTATCCTCCATTCCTCATTCTCCATCCTCCACCTTCCATTCCCCATCCTTCATCCTCCATCCTTCATCCTCCATCCTCCATCCTCCATCCTCCATCCTCCATCCTCCATCCTCCATCCTCCATCCTCCATCCACCATCCTCCAGCCTCCATCCTTCATCCTCCATCCTCCATCCTCCATCCTCCATCCTCCATCCTCCATCCACCATCCTCCATCCTCCAGCCTCTATACTCCATCCTCCATCCTCCAGCCTCTATACTCCATCCTCCATCCTCCATCCTCCATCCTCCATCCTCCATCCTCCATCCTCCATCCTCCATCCTCCATCCTCCATCCTCCATCCTCCATCCTCCATCCTCCATCCTCCATCCTCCATCCTCCATCCTCCATCCTCCATCCTCCATCCTCCATCCTCCATCCTCCATCCTCCATCCTCCATCCTCCATCCTCCATCCTCCATCCTCCATCCTCCATCCTCCATCCTCCATCCTCCATCCTCCATCCTCCATCCTCCATCCTCCATCCTCCATCCTCCATCCTCCATCCTCCATCCTCCATCCTCCATCCTCCATCCTCCATCCTCCATCCTCCATCCTCCATCCTCCATCCTCCATCCTCCATCCTCCATCCTCCATCCTCCATCCTCCATCCTCCATCCTCCATCCTCCATCCTCCATCCTCCATCCTCCATCCTCCATCCTCCATCCTCCATCCTCCATCCTCCATCCTCCATCCTCCATCCTCCATCCTCCATCCTCCATCCTCCATCCTCCATCCTCCATCCTCCATCCTCCATCCTCCATCCTCCATCCTCCATCCTCCATCCTCCATCCTCCATCCTCCATCCTCCATCCTCCATCCTCCATCCTCCATCCTCCATCCTCCATCCTCCATCCACCATCCACCATCCACCATCCACCATCCACCATCCTCCATCCTCCATCCTCCATCCTCCATCCTCCATCCTCCATCCTCCATCCTCCATCCTCCATCCTCCATCCTCCATCCTCCATCCTCCATCCTCCATCCTCCATCCTCCATCCTCCATCCTCCATCCTCCATCCTCCATCCTCCATCCTCCAGCCTCCAGCCTCCAGCCTCCAGCCTCCAGCCTCCAGCCTCCAGCCTCCAGCCTCCAGCCTCCAGCCTCCAGCCTCCAGCCTCCAGCCTCCAGCCTCCAGCCTCCAGCCTCCAGCCTCCAGCCTCCAGCCTCCAGCCTCCAGCCTCCAGCCTCCAGCCTCCAGCCTCCAGCCTCCAGCCTCCAGCCTCCAGCCTCCAGCCTCCAGCCTCCAGCCTCCAGCCTCCATCCTCCATCCTCCATCCTCCATCCTCCATCCTCCACCTCCATCCTCCATCCTCCATCCTCCATCCTCCATCCACCATCCTCCATCCTCCATCCTCCATCCTCCATCCCCCATCCACCATCCTCCATCCTCCATCCTCCATCCTCCATCCTCCATCCTCCAGCCTCCAGCCTCCAGCCTCCAGCCTCTATACTCCATCCTCCATCCTCCATCCTCCATCCTCCAGCCTCCAGCCTCCAGCCTCCATCCTCCATCCTCCAGCCTCCAGCCTCCATCCTCCATCCTCCATCCTCCATCCTCCATCCTCCAGCCTCCAGCCTCCAGCCTCCAGCCTCCAGCCTCCAGCCTCCAGCCTCCAGCCTCCAGCCTCGAGCCTCCAGCCTCCAGCCTCCAGCCTCCAGCCTCCAGCCTCCAGCCTCCAGCCTCCAGCCTCCAGCCTCCAGCCTCCAGCCTCCAGCCTCCAGCCTCCAGCCTCCAGCCTCCAGCCTCCAGCCTCCAGCCTCCAGCCTCCAGCCTCCAGCCTCCAGCCTCCAGCCTCCAGCCTCCAGCCTCCAGCCTCCAGCCTCCAGCCTCCAGCCTCCAGCCTCCAGCCTCCAGCCTCCATCCTCCATCCTCCATCCTCCATCCTCCATCCTCCATCCTCCATCCTCCATCCTCCATCCTCCATCCTCCATCCTCCATCCTCCATCCTCCATCCTCCATCCTCCATCCTCCATCCTCCATCCTCCATCCTCCATCCTCCATCCTCCATCCTCCATCCTCCATCCTCCATCCTCCATCCTCCATCCTCCATCCTCCATCCTCCATCCTTCATCCTCCATCTTCCATTCTCCATCCTCCACCCTCGATCCTCCATCCTAACCCTAAATAATTTTTAAAATACGAGTAAATGAGTAATATGAATTTGTACTCAGTTCAATATTGATGAAACTACAAATCCGATCTGCCACCTGCATGAAACATGTGTATGTGCATGTAAATCTACATCCCATCTACATGTCACGAAAACATTGCCAAAATAGCCCCGCGTTTTTCCACACACACAAGTATAGTTAGGTGTTGGGCCTTGAGCCCAGCACCTATTGATTTTGTAAGAGTTTACTATTTTTGTTCTTCTCAGCAGATTCCCAGCAAATCCTTCTCCGGAAGTGTTTGGAAAAATGGAAACGTATATGAACTTCATTTGTCAATACATGAATGTCCAATCCACTGCAGATGTGGTTTTGTGCAATTACGTCATCATGACGTCATCATGGGTCACATGACGTCGCTTGAAAGTTTAATAAATTTAATACATTTTAAATTAACAGCTGCTAATGATTAAAATAAACTAAAGTTGTTAATAAACAAAAATGTTTGCTAGGTAGGTTGAAATATGTTATCACTCTTTAAGGTCATCTGCCCAGGGAGTGCGTCAGAATTATGAAAGCGTAGGTTTCTCATGTTACAATGACGGGAGAAAAAAGGGACGCCAAAATTTATAGAATGACCATTTGCAATTACAATCATTTGCCTTTCGATCGCCCTCAGGTATAACAGTGTCATATACCAAGTCAAAAGGGAGAATTATCGTCACCGGCATACCCAGAGCTGACAAAGACAACAGAGCCTGCCTACGACTAGCGGGACGGGACCTGGAAAACGTGTTTGATGTTAGTCTGAGGCCAGAACTGGACTGCATTCAGAGTGACGGCGAGTTCGAATACTTCGCCGACGGCCCGTATTTTGACAACATGCGATGTTACCTCTGCCGCGACAAACTGTGCGGTCGGCATTCTTACGTTGCTTATGGTAAGTATAGTCACTAGGACCACCTCTACATACCTTATTGGTAGAGGACATCCTTTGTTATTCTATATTCGAGGAATGTACAAAAGACTCATGCATATCAAGGCGAAACAAAGGCATTGCCCTCCTCTATACATAACGTCTACAGTATCCTGTAAGATACGACGAAAAACCTATTGAAAACTAAGATGATATTAAAGGATTTTTCGATAAAGATTCCTGTGAGACTTGATTGCGATTTTGATGTTTTTATCTAACTTGGGCAGTTTGGGAGCTTTTTGTGACCAAGACCCCATCGGGACCTGTTCTGAAGGGGGATGATGTCACGCTCACCTGTGCCTTCGACATCGGCCTTTCGGGATGGATTGAGTGGCGGCACAGTCTGGATCGGGAAATATCGACCACTATCACCGAGCCAACGTACACTACGGACAACACCGACTTGACCTTGAAGGGCGTGTTCCGGAACCAGTCTGGCTGGTACCGATGTGCTGGGAATAGTATATGGTCAGACGATCGGAACCCGAATAAATTGTCCGATTGGACTGTTAATGTAGTCTTCTGTGAGTATACAACCATCTCTTCACCAAATCCACAACTATCCGCCTAAAATTGTGGGAAGTTGATTTGATACCGCTATTCTAGACCTATAGATGTTTAGTTTTGTCTATATTTATTGAAATCGCAAGCATAACAACTTGTCCTTTTAGGGATACGAGACCATTTGCAAGGTGCCAGTGGTTACCCAATTTGAAAAATATTGTTAAAATATTTGACGAGCTCCATTTCACCCCACACAAATAGTGATAAAGTACATCTTATTGGCTTTTCACTGTGAAAATTTCACGTAATTTGCATACTCTATTCTCAAGTTATGTTTATTTCAATAAAAAAAAGATAACACAACTCGGCATTTACCACTGATCATTGACCGTTCTACGAACCGAATTGAGTACAATGAAACGTGGTCGTTTAATCTGTAATACTCACCTAGCTCAATAGCTTCTAAAGGCATGCCGTGGACAGCCATACAAATTGGTTATTTTAGTAAAACGTTCATAACTCCTTTAGCATGGATCAATTTCAGTATTTTTCTTTATTTAGATGAGTGGAGAAGATGCTCTTTTTAGATCAGCAATCGAATGCGATTGCTTTTTAACAAAAAAGAAAATCAATAATTTGGGTAACTTTCTTTTTGACTCACCTTGTACAGTGTTAAGTACTCACATACGGATGAGTATGAGATCCCTCTATTTTGGAAGTCTGATAACGTGCTCCGTTTATACTTTGAGAAGAACCCTATTAGTTTTCAACTTTTTCCAACTGGGTACTTTTACCCAATCGTGGACAAAATTGTCTTATTTTCCACCTTATGTTTGTCACAGTTGGCCCTGATATCAGCAATAAGGATAGAACGTGGATTGGTGCGAACGACAACTACACAGCAACCTTAGAATGCATCATCCAAGGCAATCCCCTCCCCAATGTCACTTGGTATGGTCCAAACGACACCATCATAACCAACGACACAATACCTGACCGGATTTTACTTGAAGATACCATATCCGGAGATGGGGCGGTTGGATATCGTGTCATTAGTCAAGTGGTCTTCGCTGCAGTGGATACCAGCACGGATTATGGCATGTACAGGTGTAGGGCTGCCAGCAGCATCGGTACATTTGACGAGCATGAAATACAGCTGAAAGAAACAGGTACATATCTGAATCGTGTTCGGCTAGACTTATTCTTGTTTTCCGAGGACATTTTGGAGAGAAGATTTAGCATCACACAGTGCTCGAACTGGTCATTTTGTACGTGGAGGGAGCTTGTTTAAAAGTAAAGTTCTCACATTTCAATACGTATTCCTGATCCTTAAAGGTATCATTCGCCGTTTTGGATAACATTTTGAAATCCGCGTTGGTTAAATTTTTTTCATATCTCACTAAAAGTGCCTCTACTGCCAAAAAACAACAACAAACAGTCCCGTTCTTGCATTTCAGATTTCAAACTACCCGAACAATTTGCTATAATCCCTCTCCTTTGCAATCTCAAAAGGCCAGTGTCAGATGTTGACCGGTCTCTAGGTCCTACTTGACTCGATAGTTTTAAGGGCCAATGTGACACTGTTCAGATGAAAATAACCATTCTCTGGGTCATTTTCCGATACCAGAAAACCTTGTCAACACTATCAATGGCACAAAATGACATAATGGCACATCTCGAACATTCGCGATTAACACGCCAACCCGTTATCACGCGTCCAACCATTTGAGGTAAGTCCGTTCAGTGAATTTTGTACTAGAGCTCAGAACAGTCGTTCATCCTTGTGTTTAGGAACCCGCGGTTTAATCGGCTATAATATTGTACATTGTATTTGTAAATGACTCGTTAATTGAACTGCTAGTTTTGTCTACTATTTTTTAAGGTATAGGACGGCTGGAATTTACTCAAAAAGTGACCAATAGAATTATTATCAAAAATCTTTCTTGGAATAAAAGGAGTAGTGAACAAACGATTAATTGGACTGATTTCGGGAAATAAAGCGCATGATGACGAAATTTGCGTTTCGTGGCCAAAAAGTTGCTCATGGTTACCCATTATTTTCTTGAAAAGTACAATATCCACTGAGCTGAAACTTTATCAGGTTAGGTTTCTAACTTTTTCTTTCGAGGGTCGACGAGATGAAGTTTACTTAGGAATTTTCTACACCTCTTATAAAAATTATTTGACACTCCTTTTGATTAATTTATTAAAAACCTTTTTTATTCTTTCAATGTTAAAAAAAAGCATGCAGGTGCTGTAATGTCATTTTAGGAAAACACCGTTCAGTTAAGGTGTTTTTCTGTTCAAATTGTGAAACCCACAAATTTCTCATTGAAAATATATCTGAGAAATGCTTGCTCCTTGTCTAACTGCTGCCGTGTACAGACAGACAATACGACGAATCACCGACAGAAAGAACATTTCCAAAATCCAAATATCAAAAATTCCGGCACTTTTTATTACTGAAATAGCTGTAACAGAGGTTTCTGCCTGAAATGACATCACACATTTGTTTGTCAATATTGACATTTGCATTAGCATAAACATCAAAAAGGCACCAAAATACCCTTAACATGGCAAAACGAAATTGGGACACACGAATTGCATTAAACAATTTTATCGAATGACCCTTTTAATTGTTTGAGGTGTTAGAATTAAGAAAAGACGAAATTGCATGACAAGAAAATGTTCGTATAATATTTTACCGAAGGTAAGACTCATTTTGTATTCTTGTTTATGTGTAAATCTAGGAAATCCAGAGCCTCCAAAGGGACTTCAGGTGAGGGTCGTAACATACTCCTATATCTGGGTCAAATGGGAGTCGGGATACGACGGTGGCGAGAAGTTAGAGAATTTTTTTTCCAACATTCGCAAGATTCCTGATGAGTTCAATCCGTTTGCCTGGATCTCAAACGGGCCTGATGATCTTCGGGCATATTACCTTTTCCTCCAACCGGACGCTCTCTACCAAGTAGCAGTGTATGCAACTAACAAACATGGCTCCAGTCCTTATGCGACTCTGACCGTGCGCACAAACCGTGAGTAGCCACAAGTCCACAATGGGAAAAGTCACTGGTAGCTTTTAATGTTATCATAAAAGACCTGGCATCCGGATGTGTTTTAAAATTACAGTGTTCACATAAATTTTGAGACATTGAAACATATTCTTGATGTCCTGGTATTATTTATTATATACCCGTAGAGACTTCAAATAAATAAATGCAAACAACAACAACAACAACAGCAACAACAGCAACAACAGCAGCAACAGCAGCAACAGCAGCAACAGCAGCAGCAGCAGCAGCAGCAGCAGCAGCAGCAGCAGCAGCAGCAGCAGCAGCAGCAGCAGCAGCAGCAGCAAGCAGCAGCAGCAGCAGCAGCAAGCAGCAGCAGCAGCAGCAGCAAGCAGCAGCAGCAGCAGCAGCAGCAGCAGCAGCAGCAGCAGCAGCAGCAGCAGCAGCAGCAGCAGCAGCAGCAGCAGCAGCAGCAGCAGCAACGAAAACAAACCCAACTACCCACCCACCAACTCACCAACCCACCAACCCACCAACCCACCAATCAACTAACCAACCAACCCATCAGCCCACCAACAAACCAACCCACCAACCAACCAACCAACCAATCTCCGTTAATACATGTGACGTGTATACGCACACAATGTTTGAACAGTGCCGGGTCCCTATGGTCAGTTTGAGTGAGGACACGCACCCCCCGTCCCAAACGTTATTTGTTCGAATGTACCAAACTTCTTGCCATCAGCTATAAACGAATGCAATCTGCTACTGACCTTCGAGCTTACTTACATTTTTTTCTTCCATTTTGTGACGTTGCAGCTGGAGATCCGGATGAAATGGGTAAGTGTATAATGTAGATCTCAGTGCTTGACCTGTTTGTGTGCGAGTATGCTCTTTTATCCAAATTTCAGACACAACACTTTTAAGCAAATAATGTAAGAAGTCATTATTACTACAGAAAATGGTACCTTAGGGAAACCTTCGCGTAGACTAAGACGTAGAATTTCATTGGGTCCCTTTTAGAAATAATTACTGAGAATAATATAATAACGTTAGTACACTGTACCGTAAGAATGTCAATAGATGTAGACTAATACATGTTCAAAGTAACGTCTTTATAATAATTGCATCCTCTCTCAGGTATAACTGTGTCATACATCCAGGCACAATGTAAGTTTGTCATCACCGGTATACCACAGGACGACGACGCCGGAATCTGCGTACGACTTGAGGTATATGACGAAGCCCAAGGGGAATGGGTGAGTCTGAGGCCAGACCTGGACTGCATTCAGCATGACGGGGAGTTCCTGTACTCCAGCCCGTATCCCACAGACCACTTCCACTGTCTATACTGTCGGGACGACGTGTGCGGTTACTCGTCTCATGTTACGATTGGTAAGTTATGATGTGCGTTTGTGTACACATGTCTATTGGGAAAACCATAAAACTTCTTTTCTAATCGCGGACATGTAGGTCTACACAAGTGAGAACAGTCCTCAATTGGCAATATGTATAAAAACCAATGCTTATTTGCAGAACAAATTCTTTTATATTTTCTTCCACCAAGAGTGATTATGTGCAGCAAAGTTTACCTGAGAAACAAATAAATAATTACATTACAGACACACTCTCGGAAAAAATGGTCCGGATAACATTGTTAACTTATTTCTAATGATGGGACTGCGGTTTGGCCGAAGTCAATTGAGCGTGATCGGCTGACTGATAAGGTTTTACGTACAAAACCCCGAGCCAACGAGGTTTTTGTATAGAAAGCACCCGGACCACATTTTGCGAGAGTGTGTCCGTAATGCTTGAAGCCTGCCGGTAATGCTGAGCCTGCATACTGCCAAAGTTACCAGTGGCATCCCTACATTTTCTCCTGCAAATAGGACCCATTTTTGGACCCTAATTTGATCAAATCTGCTCTTAGATAATAGCCCAAAAGCTAGGGAGATGATCCTCGGCTATATTCGCACGATTCCACCGATTTTAAAACTAGACGGTCTCGTTTTTTACAAAAAATTGTGGGGGCACTTTTTGTGCAAATTAACGACTCGGACGCCTAGAAATTTTTGAAACCCTAATCAAAATTATTGCGCCCGCTGTCGGTCTTATTGCGCCATTCTGATATATCTTCTGTCTGGCACCCCCCCCCCCCAGCCAGCCCCCCCCCCCACCACCACCACCACACCAAAAAAATAATAGTAATTAAATACTGTTAAAAATGTGCTCGTTTATTCAGAAATTCATGAAGCATATTCAAACTGATTGGATTTTTCCAAAGTGTCTTTCCCATTTGCAAAAGTTCTTTTTAAAAGCCCATCAACCATTACAGACACACTCTCTGAAAAAATGGTCTGGATAACATTGTTAACTTATTTCTTATGATGGGACTGCGGTTTGGCTGAAGTCAATTGAGCGTGATCGGCTGACTGATAAGGTTTTACGTACAAAACCCCGAGCCAACGAGGTTTTTGTATAGAAAGCACCCGGACCACATTATGCGAGAGTGTGTCCGTAATGCTTGAAGCCTGCCGGTAATGCTGAGCCTGCATACTGCCAAAGTTACCAGTGGCATCCCTACATTTTCTCCTGCAAATAGGACCCATTTTTGGACCCTAATTTTATCAAATCTGCTCTTAGATAATAGCCCAAAAACTAGGGAGATGATCTTCAGCTATATTCGCACGATTCCACCGATTTTTAAACTAGACGGTCTCGTTTTTTACAAAAAATTGTAGGGCACTTTTTATGCAAATTAACGACTCGGACGCGTAGAAATTTTTGAAATCCTAATCAAAATTATTGCGCCCGCTGTCGGTCTTATTGCGCCATTCTGATATATCTTCTGTCTGGCACCCCCCCCCCCCCCAGCCAGCCACCCCCCACCACCACCACCACACCAAAAAATAATAGTAATTAAATACTGTTAAAAATGTGCTCGTTTATTCAGAAATTCATGAAGCATATTCAAACTGATTGGATTTTTCCAAAGTGTCTTTCCCATTTGCAAAAGTTCTTTTTAAAAGCCCATCTTGAAGCCTGCCAGTAATGCTGAGCCTGCATACTGCCAAAGGTACCAGTGGCATCCCTACATTTTCTTTTGCAAATAGGACCCATTTTTTGACCCTAATTTTATCAAATCTGCTCTTAGATAATAGCCCGAAAGCTAAGGAGATGATCCTCGGCTATATTCGCACGCTTCCACCGATTTTTAAACTAGACGGTCTCGTTTTTTACAAAAAAATTGTGGGGGCACTTTTTATGCAAATTAACGACTCGGACGCGTAGAAATGTTTGAAACCCTAATCAAATTATTGCGCCCGCTGTCCGTCTTGTTGCGCCATTCTGATATATCTTCTGTCTGGCACCCCCCCCCCCAGCCAGCCAACCCCCCACCACCACCACCACACCAAAAAAATAATAATTATTAAATACTGTTAAAAATGTGCTCGTTTATTCAGAAATTCATGAAGCATATTCAAACTGATTGGATTTTTCACAAGTGTCTTTCCCATTTGCAAAAGTTCTTTTTAAAAGCCCATCAACCATTACAGACACACTCTCGGAAAAAATGGTCCGGATAACATTGTTAACTTATTTCTTATGATGGGACTGCGGTTTGGCCGAAGTCAATTGAGCGTGATCGGCTGACTGATAAGGTTTTACGTACAAAACCCCGAGCCAACGAGGTTTTTGTATAGACAGCACCCGGACCCCATTTTGCGAGAGTGTGTCTGTAATGTACTTTGAAGTCAATTGTACTGATACTTTTATGGCAAATTACACCGATCAGTAGTAGCAGGGACTCAACCGTGTTACACCTTTGGATGCCACAATAATGGAATGGCCCTACAGTCACATTAAATCTACTCATTCTCTCCACTTTCATTCACAAACTGTTTCCATGTACCAAAGTTACACCGACTCCACAGCCCACCCGTCCCACAGGTGATGCTAACAGCAACCAAGTGGTGATCATAGCTGTGTGCGTGGCTGGGACCATTATTCTGCTAGTGACCATTGCAATGTGTTACATCTGCAAGTGCTGCAGCGGTAAACCTCAAGGTAAGTCAAATGAAAGGAAAAATTCATTTCAAAGTCGTAAAATCATTGAAGTGCAATAAAAAACGGAACATGTACTGACCATTATTGAAATATATCGCTTTGTTTTAGTATTTTTTTCATGGAATCATTATGCATGAAAAATGTGACTCGGAATAAAACAATAGTCGGGGAGTGTTTCCCTATTCGAAAGAGATATCAAAAGTTAAAAATGAATCTTTCCAATGTAAATGGTGCAGAAAACTAAGCCAGTACACAACTTCCAACAGATAAAAGAGCCCCCTCCCCTCGAAAAAAGGTAAACACATTCTGGCTCACACGCATCTATGTGAATCCAAATTGTTATTGGAACCTTTTATCTGTCCTTGTGTTATAGATGAAGTGCGGAGGACTGCACCACAACCAAATACGTAAGTAATGCAATGCCATTTTATTCGCATGGACAAAAGTTAAGATTATTTCAAACAGGTACAGTGTCTACCACACGAACAATACTTGATAATTAGTGTATTGATTAAAACGTGACACAGAATACGGTTTGGTTTAATCGGAAAAGGGTGGTGTTCTTTTTGGAAATTGTTTCCAAGAGTTGTGTGCGAGCCAGAGTTGTAACGAGTCACTGATTTTTGTGACTCGAGTCGAGTCGAGTCATTTTAAAGAAGTGACTCGAGTCGCGTCGAGTCATTAGGTCAACAAGGTCGAGTCGAGTCACAGTGTGTGGTCGAGTCGAGTCGAGTCGAGTCAAGTATTTAGCTCGAGTCAATTCAAGCCACAAATATTTGAACACTATACAATAAATACAAGAAAAAGCAACAAACATAAGAGAGAAAGTCATTTTCTTTTGTTTTTTAATTTTAAATTCGGGCTATGGTACACTTCACGCATGGCTCTGTACACTTCACGCATGCGTAGTACGGCTAGCTTACATAAACAAGATGGCGGCCAACTTTTATCGACAAATTCGTCGTACATTTCGCGTTAAAAAAAACAAGTTTTAGAATAATTCTAACTTTAATTGATATGCAAAAGATGTTCTTTATTGCTTTTTCTACCATATAAAGCTGTTTTTAATATTCAAAAGCCTATACAAAATTTGTTGACGCTCGTTGACGACCGTTGAGGCTTGTTTGCGCTTGTTGACGCTTGTTGACGCGCTTTAGTAGGACCCTTAAAAAACTCGCGTGAAACGCGAACTCGGCTGCTATGCGCATTAATGGACGAAGGAATACAAGGCACCAGTCTATTACAAATATCCAAAGACATAAAGTATGCTGTATTTTACCCAACCAACAGTTTCCATTGCATCACAGATAAGAAGATGTGAAACTTAGGTCTGATAACTGGTTTGGCTGCGGGTCTAGATTTTGTTGTTCGCTGATCACTGACAACGTAAAAACCTATTTGCATTATACAAAACTGTTTCTGATTATTTAAGGGTGGGCCCGTCCATATCCATTTTTTGTGTGTGAAATCGGGACATAAATTTAGCCATCGTTCCACCAAGAGCTTAATAAGAAATCTCCCGAAACCAGTGATGAAACCACGAATTGAGAAATGCGTTTAAAGTCTGGTTCCGGGTTTAGCATTACATGCTATAGAACCACAAGGTGGGGGTCCGCGACACATGTCTTACCACTCGACCACCGAGCTAACGGGGTGATATGATAAAACCTAATTTGATTTATATGACCCCGACGCAAAAATTCCATCTTATAATAGTTTATGCGGTACCCGCTGCTATGTACATCATATTCAAACCAGCCAACCGATCCCGTTAGCTCGGTGGTCGAGTGGTAAGACATCTGCACTAGAAAGCCTCTGGTCTGATATGATGAATGGGTGGAAGGGGTGCTTGCTTTGGTTGGCTTTTTTTATTTTGATTGATGGGTCCAGATACTTTAGGGTCCAGATACTTGAGCATTTTGTCGTTTTTTACTCTCGTTAAATCAGGACAGTTGAAGTATACAACCCTTCGTACGACCCGCCTCCAACCTACGTGCAAGCAGTTGGTAAGAAGGGCCATCCTGGCCACCAAAATCGACCCACTTTCGCCTCTTATGTCTTTAATACATCGGTTAACAAGGGAATACATGTGTGCTTGGCCGGTTTGAAACACTATGTTTAAGACCGGTTTGGATACTGGACGCTGATAATGACTCGCGTCTTAAACATAGTGTATAAAATCGGCCAAGCACAAACTTATTTCCATCGATAAATGCCCTTCTGGTCAAAGAATAAAAACAAGTAAAACAATATAAATTTCGGAAACGATTGTGTTCAAGAATTTTACTTCATGTCTTTCAGAAACATATCCCTCTAGCTATGCTATGGTATGTGCTTCTAGCGAGTAGTCCTAAGCAACTCCTTATATGGAGATTGGCGCGTGCTTGACGCGCACTGCGCGATGTGGCACAGAACGCAGCTGTGTCAGTGTAGTGTGAATTTAATTCTTAGCATGTTGAAATACTGACTCATTGCTAGTATTGCGCGTGCCTAATTGAAGACTGTATGTTCATCAACCGATAAAAGTTTAAAAGGGGCCAGATTTTATAGGCGTCAAAATTTCATGTGACAATTGAAAAGCCAGTCAATGTGTTATCAACCGTTTAAGACCGGTCACGTAACAGGCTCTCAACCAATAGGAATGGGTAAACTGTCTTAGGTATTTATGAATACAGTTTTACAACTGATTATCCTCGTAAATATGCTAATCTGATGGCATCAAATTTTAAAACCCTGTCAACGGAAATGCTTTCCAGTTTCCAACAATCATAATGAACGGGCTTGCCTAAATAACTGATCCAGCTTTTCTCAATCTTCATTTTTGGAATGTAGAATTGGAAGCCAATGCTGGCAAAAATAACGATGACCCCCCACCGGCGTACGATTGTGTGTCATCTCATGAAGCCCCGCAGGTTACGGATGAAAACGAAGAACAAGTCTAGTTGCCTATTTGATCGTACACGGAGCAAGGGAGACACATATGACAAAATGCAGATGTTACCCTAGGGCGTCTTATACTCTTTGAAATACTGTGGTAATTGATTTCAAATTTGGTTTTCTCTCAAATTTCCCATCATTTTCCATCATTTTCCTGGATTGTCCGACCATATTGAACATTTGAACTATGAAACAAAAATGAAACAAATTTACAAATCAAAATTTTCTGAAAAAGAAAGGAAATACAACCACAAATTGTTTCCACGAATGTTTGAATTTTTTTAATTTTATGTTCAATTTGTACGTTTAAACTATATTAAACTACGTATTAAACTTACATTTGGATGTGCTTTTGCATGTAGACGTTGTGTAACTTACGATTTACGCAGTAGATTAGGGACTTGTCTTTCTTCTTGATTCGCTTAGGTTCATTGTAAATATAATATGTATTACCGAGACTCCATCTCGATTCATTTACATTTAGACCAGTGGTTTTGATAAATACCGATTGATAGCATTATCACATGCTTACTTGTAAGTCCCATTTGACAAATTCACAATTTCATCTTATGAACAATGCAAAGTGAGCCCTCTCTTGTTCATGCACAGAGCTCATAGACCAGTCTGAATACACCTTCACTGTGCACTCATGAAGGCCCCCTTCAATGGCGGATTCATTGTGACAGCTATTGCTTAGATAATTCGTCACGGGGAAGTTGCTTTGAACAAAAGCTAGCCAAATCCTCTTGCCTTTCAAATCGAAGGGGGCCCCAGACATTTCATTTGATTTGATACACATTTAATATATACAGTGTAATATTTCCTTCTCATAATTTGGCATATTTTAAACATGTTTGGTTGACCCTAAAAGGGCCGGGTTATTTTGACCATCTCTCAGCCGGGGGGGGGGATAAGATCTCGGCCATCGAGTGACGAAAAACTTTGAAACTCGGTACATGCATAAAGCAACTCTTCATTAACATACCCAAGAAATTTCATGACTATAGGTCAAAAGGTTTTGGAATTATGGCTAATTAATTATTCATATGTACGAATGGATATTCTGGTCTGTGCACACGACGTATATGGGAAAATTCAGTTTTCACGGCGCGTATCGCCGGTACTTTTTTCGCTGCGCGACAACCCCTGTTCCGATTTTTATATTTTTGGTGTCAAAAGATGCCCAAGGCTTGCAGCTAAAAAGTCATAACAGCTCGGGTCGCAAAAAAAATAAAAAAAAAAAAAATCGAGGGGGGGGGGGGTGGATACCGCCCCGGCCCTTTTAGGGTTAAGTTATGACAATTTAATTGTCCCTTTTTATTGGATTGTTCTCCCGTCCAATTTTAAAGCAATGTTTGATTAACTCCTTTTAACCCACGATTAACTTTTGTTTATAATACATGTATGTATAAGAAATCTTAAAGTTGTATTAAAAACGGTCTCGTCAGATTCCCGACACCACTCCTCAATTTGTTTTGCCTTTTGCGTTGGAAATATGTTGTATTCATTCTACAGTGTTTTTTGTAAGAGGGGGGGGGGGTGGGCGATTTGGACTCATATGCGATAGCACTTTTAGTATTTATTGAATTATTAACTACAATGTGGATGGTTATCGAATAGATAGCTTAAAACTTGACTTGTTTAACTGGTACTAGGTACCACGCAGAACGAGTACAGAAGGCTTTTTAATTGAACTCATGAATTGACTGTGCTGGTAACAGTTTGTTGGGACAGAATTAGTCACTACGCGCTCATATAGACACGCATACGTAGGCATAAAAACTGGCATTTGATGCACATTTCAGAGATAGTGTGTGCCATTGCTGCCTTCTTTTTGTGTGTGTCATGTACAGCGCCACCTATTGCCCGATAAAATAAGTGATCATCTTCCTTATCCCCTCACACCCCTTCAGATGGACGATCTAGCGACGCTCCAACGCCCTGTTTTACGTCTACCCCAATCAGTTTGACTTTTATACGCCACTGCTGAATCGTCATTGACGAACTATCACAATAATCTGTTTTTGTTACTCTTTGGAGTAGCCCGCGTCAATCACTTTCGAGGCTAAATTCCACATTATTTTGTGTCCGCCTCGAAATAAACTTGGCTTCCAAAATGGCGTCCGTGACGTATGCAGTAATACTGCTGGGATTATGTGTTTGGATCTGCGACTGCTCACAGTCAGATGCGCACGGTAAGTCGAGGAGGATTGTACTGATTATTGAAGCACATTTCCACAAATGAATACAGAAACACGGGTTGTATCCGAAACGGGATCCGAAAATGATGTTAGTAAATTTGTGAGCTTGAGCACTGTCAGCGGGGTTGTACATCTCGTGAACTGACCCCTGCATTCACAGTCGACTGGGTACCCTTTGATGTCAATACAAAAGGCAATAAGATCACCATGCAAAGTACGTAGGCTGATTGTCAGCAGTGGGGTAAGGTGTTTTAAAATGCAGCATATTGCGTTCTGTGTGTAATGCACAGGATTGAAAAACGAAATGTCATGTAGTATTTTTCTGCGAGTGTCAAACTGAAGTCGAAATGTAAACAATCAACATGTAATTGGAGCGTGTTACAACCGATAATGTAACAAAAATTGACCGATAGTGCAGTAAATGTTACTACACTATCAGTCAATTGTTGTTACATTATCGGTTATGATACAGTATCGGTTGGTGATACATGTACGTTATCCGTTGGTTACTACATTATCAGTTGTAACAGAGCGCGAAAAACCTCCGGACGCAATTTTTACACACTTTTCTAAGGAAATACATACTGATCTGAAATTATGAAGGACAATAATCTTGCACATAGTTATGTGTTATCAACTAAACCGTTTGCAGCGACTACAAAACATCAGTGCCAGACTAATCTCTCTCTGTAGGTGATTTCAAACGTTCAGTCATTTTGACTGATTTTGAAACAAAGATTGGTAATGACAAATCGTGTTTCGTCATCAAAAAATTTATCGCATGGTTTTCACTGTTTCACAGATCGCAACGTGTTATATCCACTGAGCTTGAACTTCAACAGGTTGGGTTGAATACACACACACACAAAATAATTCTCCAAGAGCACGTTTTTTTAAAAAGTTTTTTCCAGGTGGACGCTAGAACCATTCGTTCGGCATGTTAAATGTTTAAGGATTTAATAAAAAATAATAGTTAGGCCTGAATCAGGTTTTTAAATGCCTTATCCTCTAGCATTGGCAACATTCCCTTAGTAACCACAAATTAGTCTTCGTTCGGTTTACAGATGGTAATGTCACTAAACTCGCCTTAAAATGATTCCTTTTGGCATGCTGTCAAAAAGCAACATGAAAGAAAGTCATTTCTTAAACTGTGTCAAGTGACATATTTTTGAAAATCTGCGTTGTAGTTCGTTTGTTATTAAGTTAATCCATAGATACTGATATTTGTATCTTGTGGAGTCATTTATTTATACTCGTGTACTTAAGTTTTGGAGTTTGACAGTGTACTTTCAAAATGCTCCTTTTTTAAACGAACTGAATTTCCTGTGCTGACATTTGGACTTAATATCCCTTACATAAAATACTTCAATTTGCAACTGATCAACACTCCTTGGAAATTCCTAGTTTCTGAGTAAACTCCATATATCTATTGCGTGATAATCTTATGGAAACGTATTCACCTATAAAAATTGCCCTGTTGAGACGTACATAACCTTTTGTTTCCTATTGTGCACATGACTCCAGAGGGTACCATGTAACAGGTCGAGTATGGGAGTCAGCCTGACACGACGCACACGCGCGCGCCGTTGCTATTATTCTTCGATTCAGTGTGGGACATCATGTAGCTACAATCGGCTGAATGAGAAATATCTGAAATGCTTATTTCGGGATTGTGTCACGAGAGGGCGCAACTCAAGATTACGTTCGGCAAAATTTGAAAAGAAACAGAGATCTGAAATATTGTGTTTTTTTCATTTACCAACATGAATATCGATTATCAAATAATGAACTAATGTATTATGGACACCGTTATAATGAAATTACACGTTAATTGATATTTTTGATTGTGTTTCTCACACAGATTGGGGACTCTTCGTGAAAAAAAAACCACATCTCTAAACTGTAACAAAAGAGTAATGAATCAGTCTTAACGGCCTTTTCAAACCTTGCAGAGTCATGACTTGATGACGCGTAGGTCACTGGTCACACAAAATCCAACCAATCAGAGCGTGAATTCATCAGAGTATTACAGCGTCCTGTTTGCAGGGCGGGGGTGTGAGCGAACTCCATACGGAGATCAGTGGTCCCGTACGTCCATGGAGCTCTCAAAAGTGGTAAAACGCCCCCCCCCCCCCCCTGGTTGGAGCACGGAGCCCATACGGAGGCCAAGTGTCCGGAGAAAAGAACTTGTCCACATTTCGGCGCGGATGTGCGAGTGCGGTGACCCCTCCCCCACACCCCACCCCCCTTCAACCCGACATCAAAAGCTGGATACGCCACTAGCCTAGGCCCACTTGGAAGTAGAGCGTCTCCAAACCAGAGCAACTCCCTCCCAAATTAAAAAACAATATCTTAATGATTAACTATCCCGAGTGGGGACTCATTATAGTAAAGGCACTTATTAGACTTTAATTAATTTACAATATTTCCACCTTTTCCAAATATACTGATACATTATCGGTTGATTTTTGATACATTATCGGTTGATATAATATCCGTTCCGAGGTGATACATTAACGGATACAGTTATTTTGTAGTTACATTATCCGTCGACACGTGATACATTATCGGATACAAATTTTACTACACTATCAGTCAATTTTTGCTACATTATCGGTTACTGATACAATATTGGTCAATTTGTGATACATTATCGGTTGGTGATACATTATCCGTTGGTTACTACATTATCAGTTGTAACAACATCTCGAGGTGCATTTTTACCGCTCTTTTCAACTGACACTTGGGAAAAGGCTTAGTGACAATGGACCGATCCAGTAAGCACCGCCCCATGTTATTGTGGCGGAACCGACCTCTGACACTATTTGTGGCGGAACCGGTGATTGGCAGAACCCAGGGGGGACTGGTCTTATTTATCCCAGGACTCTAGCCAACAAAAATATTTATTTTTATGTTATCCCACAAAAATATTTATTAACCTTGCGCGTGGATGAGCGGCTACCCAGAGGCAAGGGGGGGGGGGACAATTAACGAACGGCAGTTCGTTTGGTGGAAATTTACCACCGTTTTGTGATTGCTTGACTCAAATTCGAACAGAGCACTAATTAATTATAATAACCTTCACAATGATCCAAATAATTATCACAGAGACAAATGTTTTCAAGGACGATCAATAATTGGTCTTATTCTCTGATCAACTATTCAATAATCTTTATATACACAATCAAACAATTTACACACTTATGATACACAGTTCTAATAATCCTTATATCTCAAGGGTCAACTGCACCCCTTAGAACGATATAGGCTTACAATAATCCTCACGTGGTCAACTGCACCACGTACAAAATAAACGGGTTTATTTAATCTCTGTGGTCAACTGCACCACTCCAAATAATCCTTATACAATCTCAATAACCCTTACAACCACCAGAGTAACCCTCACCTAAATTGGGGTAACCCTCACAGGAATTGCACAATGGGGGTACTGAACTATAATAACCCTTACACAATCCCAATAACCCTCACTGCCAGGGTCAATGTGTGTAAATAGTACAGGCAACACAGGATAGACTAACCAGAGAATTGTAATAACCCTCACACGGCCCCGAGAACGCTACACCCGGTTAACCTCACAGTGGACAGGAAGCTCAAGGAAACTAGGGCTGCACTGCACCGTGAACCAAACCAACAGGTCTAGAACAAGCGGCACAAGCAATCCCTCCAGTCAATCCGAGCTCCACTTATCTCCTAATCAATTGGTTTACCCCTCACATTCACACAAGGCCCACTATAGTCTAGACCCAAATGTAACCCGCACCCAATACACAGCAATAACCCTCATACAACTAAAGGGATTGTTATCTAGGTCAGGATCGACTAATCAGTCAATGGTAACCCTCTCACAGGTTAGTGAGCCGTAATTATCCTCACACGGAGATTAATGTGGACCGCAATTCCTTACACAGCATTAGTGGAAGTAAGCTTTAGTGTACCTCACAGGAACTCAAGGCAGAGTCAACCGGTCAGGCAATTTGTCCAGTGGTTATGCGATTGCCTCAGCAGTCAGGCCAACCGTTCCGGTGTTCAACAGACCACAAGCAATCCCACACAACCCAAAGTCCTTCCAGCCTTCAACCAATTATTTCCAACTCCTCCCCTTTTGTTCCAACACTTATCCAACCCACTAATTAATCTGATCCACCAGTTACGATGAGCTGAAATTGTAATAACAATTATCTCAAATACTCGGCAGTCTTAATGCACAAATTGCTGCACAACTGGTCGCACTGAAGCTCACCTAAGCTCCTTGATGCAGTCGCTGCAATTATTGCTCCGGCCACGGCTCGCGTCGATCGTCAGCTCTTTTGTTTTCCTGCGACAATATAACAGTTATGCTAGACTCGACGCCATTCCGAACTGCCCGGGCGATGCCACAACACCACGCTAAATCGCCCAGACCCGTGCATATGCGCGTCTGTGATTGGTCAAGGCGCGCACTATTAATATTAATGCTCTCGACGCGCATAAATAATTCATGAGTTAGACTCGCTGCAGTCTGTACTACCCTGTTTCGCCACATTATTCTGACCAATCACAGCCGTGATTTATGTCCGACATTGCGTGCACAAAAGTCCGACATGCGTGCACGCGCGTATGATGCGCGCGGCAAGAAAATGCAGTGTGGCATTGGAAAGGAGCACCTGTTAATTTGCCCACGTGCGCAGTGGGAGGGGCTGACTGGATCGGACCATTGCTGACTGCATGGCTAGCTTATGAGACTTGCTGCCTTTAGTGATGGGTCACTGGCTAGGTAGGCTGGTCAATAACTGGCTTATTGGGTAGCTGCCTGCCTCACCTTACTCCACGGATGCTATGCCACTTGTCAGGTATGTTGAGTGGATGAAAAGGGGTGTTTGCCTGACTTAGCCTTTTCAAATTGATGTTAGATTCCAGATACTTTTTTTTAAATCTTGTTAATCAGGACAGTTGAGGTATACAACCCCGCCTCCGACGTACGTGCCTCTTGGCCACCTAAATCGACCTACTTTTGTCTCTTAGGTCTTCAATACACCGGTTAACATGGGAATCCATGTGTGCTTGGCCGGTTTTGAAACACTATGTTTAAGACCAGTTTGGAAACTGGACGCCTGTAATTACCAGCGTATATTTATTTGTATTAATAAATACCTTTCTGGTCAAAGAGTAAAAACAAGTAAAACAATATAGATTTCCAGCGATTTTGTTCAACAAATGTACTTCGTGTTTTCGCGTCATAAACACCCCTCTAGCTATGTTATGGTATGTGCTTTTAGCGAGTAGTCTTAAACAACTCCTTATACGGAAATTGGCGCACGCGCGATGCGCACTGTGGGACGTGGCTCAGAACGCAGCTGTGCTGGTGTAGTGTAAATTATTTTTAAAGGAAATACTGACTCATTTGTAGTATTGTGCATGCCTAAATGAAGACTGTATGTTCATCAAAAGATAAAAGTGTAAAAGGAACCAGATTTTATAGGAGTCCAAAATTCATATGACACTCGAAAAGTTTTCAGACCAGCCAGTTTGTCAACCGTTTAAAAATAGGTTAACTTCTGAATACAGTTGTATAAGCGATTATCTTCGTAAATACGCTAATCTGACGGCATCAACATATTGATAACCGTGAAAGTACATGACTTCCAGTTTCCAACAATCATAATGCACGGGCCTACCTAAATAACTGATCCAGCTTTTCTCAATCTTCACTTTTGGAATGTAGAATTGGAAGTCTATGCTGACGAAAACAACGATGACCCCCCACCGGCGTACAACTGTGTGTCATCTCACGAAGCCCCGCAGGACACAGATAAACACAAAGACCAACTTTAGTTGCCTATCGTACCAACTGCAGGTGTGACTCCGAAGCGCCTTTCAACTATATTCTCTGAAATACCGTGGTAAATGATTTCAAATCTGGTTATCTCTAAACATTTCGAATAATTCAGCTATTTTTTTAATTTTTACCATACAAAACTAAAACAATCCAAATTTCCTAAAATAGAAAACAACAATACGATCCTGCAAGTAACGACACCTTTTTCTACAAGTGGAAAACTAAATCTGAAAACCATTTTCATTTTAAGTTCATTTTTAACTCACATTTGGATAGCCATTTTATATAGACGTTGTGTAACTTACGATTTATATATAGAGAGATTATGCCCGTGTCTTTCTTCTCGATTTGCTGAAATGCATTGTAAATAAAATATTTATTACATGTATACATCTGTATTCCTGGCAGTATCTAGAATTTTCCTGAAACGATGCGATGTACAGCTGTTTTTGTACTATTTTTAAAAACAATATTTAAGGGATCCTGATATTCAGTAATTCTATGAATTTTTTACTCCTCTTATAATTGTATGCAAACTATTTAACATTCATTTGTACCCCTCAGCCGAGAGGCTCGAGGGTTATTTTCATCGCCTACGGCGTTTGTCCGTATGTCTGTCCGTATGTCTGTCCGTCCGTCTGTTCAGGCAGCTTAGTTTCCGGATGATAACTTGAGTTAGAAATGTTGTTTGGGATTGTAAATTTGGTTGGTGGTTGCCCTTAGGAATAGGCAAGTTGGAATTGGTTTTGAGGTCAAAAGGTCGAAGGTCAACCTTGGTGAGTAAAAGGTAAACGGTTACCGGATGATAACTTGATTTAGAAATAAGAATTTGGTGTCTAACTTTGGTAGGGGTTGTCCTTGAGTGTAGGCAAGTTGAAATTGGTTTTTGGGTCAAAAGGTCAAATGTCAAGGTCACCGTGGTGAGTTAAACCTAAATGGTTTCCGGATGATAACTTGAGTAAGAAATGTGATTTTGGTGTCTAACTTCGGTAGGGGGTTTCATGCCCATTGGTACAGGCATGTTGAGATTGGTTCTGAGGTCAAAGGTCAAGGGTCAAGGTCACTGTGTTGAGGTAAAGGTGAATGGTTTCCAGATGATAACTTGACTTTGGCTGAGGGGTTGTAACAGCAACACTGTTATTTTAGTTAATTGTATTGAAAAATGCACTTTTTTTAACCATTTGAAATTTCCCATATCTTCCTGATAAATGTATGGTAGGATAGTGAACCGGCGAGTAGCTTGATCTGTTGGAGATCACCAGTGGTTTTGGTAAATACTGATTGCTAGCAGTGCCACATGCTCCCTCAAAAGTCCCATTTGACTTATTCAAAATGTAATAGTACAAACTATGCAAAGTGAGCCCTCTCTTGGCCAAGCACGTAGCTCATATCCCCTTTGAACATGCCATCATCGTGCACTCATGAAGGCCCCCTTTAATGGCAGAAACATTGTAACAGCTTTGTTTAGATAATTTGTCACCGTGCAGCTGGTCTAAACAAAAGCTACCCCATTGCGTTTCCCATAGGAGGGGGCCCAGACTTTTTGATTTATATTTAACAGTGACATCCGTTTAATACACATTTAATATATATACCGTGTATTTTTCCTCCTCCTAATCTGGTTTTTATTTGACATGTTTGGTTAAGTGCTGTCAATTTAATTTCCCCATTTTATTGATATGTCCCCACCCGTGCAACGATAAAGCAATTTCTGATTTACTTGTTTAACCCCCTGATCAACTTCTTTTGTTAAAATACACACGCATGTGTAGGTAATTTTGAACTTCTTGTATTAAAAGCGGTCTCGACAGATTACCAAGACCACTCTCGCATTTGTATTGCCTTTTGCGTTTGAAGTATATATTCATGCTACAGTGTTTATTTTTGTGTGCGTGTGTGTGTGTGGGGGGGGGGGGATTGGACTGATCAGCGATAACCCCAATAACATCGATTGAATTATTAACTAACGTGTGGAAGGTTATCTAAGAGTAGGTTAAAACTTGACTTATTTAACTAGTACTAGGTACACAGAACGAGTAAACAAGGCTGTTTAACTGGACTCAGTAATTGGCTGTGCTGACATCAGTTTCTTGGGACAAGATTAGTAACTACATACTCACATAGACACGCCCATACAGAGGTATGAAAACCGGCGTTTGATGCAAATTTAAGAGATTGTGTGTCTCATTGCTGCCTTCTTTTTTGGTTCTATATATGTGGAGCCATGTAGAGCGCCACCTTCCCCGATAAAATAAATGAACATCTGTTTTATATCGCCCCTATGGGAATATGGTTTCCCCCCTCCCTCACCCCAACCCCAGCCACGCCTTTTTAAAATAGCCGGAAAAACCTATAAAAACCTTATATAACTATATACTCTTATAATACATTAAATAGTGGTATACACAAGTGATATGAAAACTACCTATACACGTCACATTAGTTAAATAATTTAAAGGCTTTCCAGACCATTTTTCTAATTTTCTGATCAATTTCATGTTCAGCCAATCAATTTTGCGTTTTTGTACACATCTGATTCTTTGTCATTTTGGGACGTTCAATGGAAGGTTTAGGCACCCCAAATTTTGTTCCTAAAGTTTGTTTTTGTTTTGGGGCATTCTATTTTGTTTTGGCGCGTTTAAACTTAAATTTGAAGCACTCTTAATTCAGTTTTGGACATTTTTGACGCTCTCCGCATTCAAATAAGCGAACGTCGGAGCACATATTGTCAGTACAATTTGGTGATTGATCTATTTGTGAGGTGTTGCCACCCCCCCCCCCTTTTTCCTCAAGGGCGCGGACACGCCAACTTTAACTTTGATTCTTTGGAGCATTGTGGTTGTAATCAACTCATTGACATCTTATCTTCATCGCCCTCGGACTTCACTAGTTCACGTTGTATGTTGGTCCATTGTTTTTCGTTATTAAGTTTGATTGTTGTTGGATGTATTATGCCTATTAAATTTCCCTGTACTGTTTGCTGTAACCCCGTGAAAAACAACCAAAATAGAATTTATTGTGATTGTTGTACTCTTTGGACTCACCTGAAATGTACTAGTCTCGATCTTATTGATCACTTTAATTTAGCCCAGGATGATGGAAATTGGTTTTGTCCCCAGTGTCTCAGCACTGCCCTCCCATTCAATTGGCTTGATTCTAATAAATTTGATTCAGTGATCACTGACTTGAATTTAAGTACAAATTAAACAATGAGCTTCGAGACCATGATCGACCTTGATCTTGGTTCACTTGAATTACCAATCGATGAAGAACCGGACAACCCTATTATCAGAAATTCGTGCTATTATTCACTTGATAATTTTATTAGTCATTTTAATCATGACCCTACTGATAATTTCTCACTCTTCCATCTAAATTTTCGAAGTTTAACTGAACAATTGATCAGCTTAAGACTTTTCTCCATCCCTTAAATCATAATTTTTCTGTTATTGGATTGACTGAAACCTGGTTAAACGAAAGATCATGTATGAATTAATGTAATATACCTGGTTATTCGTTAATATGCAAAAACAGAGACGCTAGGATTGGTGGTGGGGTCGCAATGTACTTATCCACAGATTTACACTATATATTCCCAGATCGGATTTGAATGATATAGGTAATGATTCTTTTGAATGTATATTTGCTGAGATTATTACTTCATGCAATACCAAGAACAAAATTATTGGAGTTGTTTGCAAAGCCCCGAATGCCAACGCTGAAAATTTCTTAACATGTTCTCAAACCTTATTTAACCAACTTACTAATGCAAATAAACACTGTTTTATTACCGTTGACTTTAATTTAAATTTACTTAGTTCAGACACTAATAGACAACCGCAAGAATTTCTGGATATAAATTACTCCTCTTCTAACTTACCATTAATAAATACCTTGGAGAGTTGATGGATTCTGATTGGTCGAGACTCGATCACGTGGCCGGGCATTAATAGTGATAATGGACCGGCTTCAAAGATCAAGCGAATAAATGGTCGCTGAACCAGCAGTGATCCAGCCCCGTTCAGCCCCATGCAAGCCAATGATTGGTCAAAATATAGTAACAGTCCTGCGGTAGCTTGTAACAATAGAGCACTGCACATGCGCTCAACCCCCATCGCTTGAGACTGACGCGCGCGTACGCAACACAGTTGCTATAGGGATGCGTGCGTGCGCGCGCGTAAGGAAGTTTTGAAACGACATCGTACAGCAGCAGCAGTGCAGTATATACTGAGAATGTTTACGACGAAAGCGTAGATCTACGATTTATTTTCTTCGAACCCTTCACCCACATTTTTTCTAGAGGGGGGCAAATTTTTTTTTGCCAAAAAATGCTTGTATTTCTCAACACATTCTCGATTCATCAGTTTAATTAACTCATTAAATTTACACCACTTTGTCTTCGCGCCTCTTTTTCTCCTTTTTTCCTTTTTTTTTTCTTCCTTTTTTTTGCTTTTCTGGGGGGGGGGGGGGCAAGTGCCCCCCTTGCCCCCCCCCCCCCTCGCGACGCCCATGTTCACCCACCGACATATTTACCTTTTCTAAACAAAGCAGCTTTGTAATTCCGGACACAAGGAATGTGTAAACGAGATTTCAGCTTCCTCCATCAGGTAAAGATATGGAAACATTGTTGTAATTTGTTTCGCTACGGCAGCAGTTTCTGTTGAGTTTACGCCGTTATAGCTGTTAAGCTAACATATGGCACATGAACACAAAACAGTCTGGAAATATCGCCAAAAGAAAGTCACAAAATTGGAGCATTTTAACTGTTTATTTCGTTAAAAAGGTATTTATTAATTCGCCTCGGTCCATTAACAGCGGTCACCCCCACACCCGGCCATTATCACGCAGTGAAGACCGGCTTCTCACACTGTTATTCCCTTATTAATCCACAAACCCACTAGGGTAACAATCACATCTGCCACACTCATTGACAACATCTATTCAAACATCTTACCCCAACCAAAATCTGGAATTATTATCACTGATTTGTCTGATCAATTTCCAATATTTACATCTTTTCCATTTAAAGCCCGAGTCCATCATTTGCAGCTATCCAAACAAGTAACTGGCGTAATTATTGTTGAAAAACATAGTGATTGAAAGATAGTAAGGGGACTAAACTATCCTTTCTGGCAAGGTGTTTTTTTAAGAAGCACCGTAGGAAAATTTAAAATAGTTGTTCGTTTTGTTATTCGGCGCAGCGCGCACAAGCATTGGAACAACGCACAGGCGCGCGCGGTTGCTATAATTCGTCGGATCAGTGCGCGACATCGCGTAAAGCTGCAATTCAAAACAATTCGAAACATGATTTAGCAACTTTTGATTTTAAATTGAGATCCTAGAATGCTGTTTTTCTCGAAATATGAAGCTAAAGCTGAGCTGAAACTTCATCAAGTAAGTTGTTCAGTATCCTTCATTAGATTCTGAACACTTTTGTTGCTTCAAACGAACAAAATGCACTAATTACAAATGATGGACTATAGCTTTAAATTAAAACGCTTTAACCCCCAGCATATAACGACTCGTGATTATTCAAGTGAAAATCTCGCTACCTTTAAACATGAACTTTCCTCATGTGATTGGAGTTTAGTTTTAAATGCCAGGGAAGCGAATTCAGCTTTCAACAATTTTATAGATATTTTTAATGGTGGTTTAGACAAACATATAACTTCTAAACCGTATAAATCTAAATCATCTAAATTAACTCCTAAGTGCCCTTGGATCACTGTCAGTTTATGCAAATCAATTTGCCACAAGAATAAGCTTTATCGTAGAAACATTGCCAGTCCCTCCAATTTTAATCGTTCCAGGTATGTACGCTATAAGTACATACTTACTAACGTTCTTCGTATTGCTAAGCACAACTATTATAATAAACAGTTTCAAAAAGTTAAAGGTAATATTAAAAACACATGGAAAATTATCAATAGTGTAATTCATAATAAGCAGCAATCCAAAATAAATACCATTCATATTGATGGTGCTAAGGTCAATAATCGTCAGTTTATTGCCGACCACCTTAACAATTACTTCATAAATATCGGGAAAAACCTTTCTAGTGTAATTAATTCTAGTGGCCTGAACTTTACTGATTACATTACTTATCAAATCCAAACTCTAACTCTATTTTTTGTTATCTCCTGTTACAGAAGAAGAAATAGTTGATATTGTCAGTAATTTGTCCAACAAAACAAGTACCGGCTTTGATCTAATTAGCAGTACATTGATTAAACAAGTGATTCTGGCAGTCTCCTGTCCTCTGACCTTCATTATCAACTTTTCTATTTCAACTGGTGTTGTGCCTGAGAAAATGAAGATTGCCAGAATCACTCCCATTTTTAAAAGTGGCAATCCTACAATGGCAAGTAATTATCGACCAATATCAGTTCTTTCTTCATTTTCTAAGATTATAGAACGTGTTGTTTATAAACGTACCATAGAATTCTTTGACAAACACTGTATAATTTCGGATAATCAATATGGATTTCGAGCACAACATTCCACTACACATGCTATTATCAAATTAATTGACAAAATAACAACTGGCTTAGATGCATCCTTTGCTACAATTGGTATCTTCCTGGACCTGTCCAAGGCCTTCGACACGGTTGATCATGACATCCTTTTATTTAAATTGGAATATTATGGAATTAGAGGAGTTGCCTTGGACTGGTTCAGGAGTTTTCTTTCTAACCGTCAGCAATTTGTATCTATCAATGGAACCCAGTCTACTTATGGTGAAATATCTTGTAGAGTCCCACAGGGTTCTATCTTGGGTCCCCTTTTATTCTCTGTATACATTAATGATTTTGATAAATCCTCAGATGTATTTTCCTTTATTCTTTTTGCTGATGACAGTAATTAATTCTATAGCCACAATGATGTAAATGTACTTTTTTGATACGACTAATTATGAGTTGAAAAAAGTATCTGCCTGGATCAAAGCAAACAAGTTGTCTCTTAATATAAAAAAAACTAACTATATGCTATTCAGTAATAGGAAGGACTGTCAGCCGTTTCCAATCCGTATTGATAATACTAATATTATAAAAACTGATTGTTTAAAGTTCTTAGGTTTGTATATTGATGACACTCTTTCTTGGAACAAACATATTAATCACATTTCTACTGTTATTTCTAGAAACATAGGTATTATATCCAAGCTAAAATGTACTTTTCCCCAGGATATCTTAATAATGTTGTATAATACCCTTATTGTACCTTATATTACATAACTGCATAGGGCAATAGTGGTACTGGTCAAATTAATAGAATCCTCAATTTACAGAAAAAAGTATTACGTATCTTTAACAACGTTGACTTTCATGAGCATAGTAATCCACTTTTTTATAATTGCAATACTCTAAAAGTTCATGACATTTACTCTCTTCAGCTGGGCTCCTTCTTGCATCAACTTAACACTAACAGTTTACCTAATTCGATTTGTTTTATGTTTTCAAAAAATTATGATACACACCTTTATTTTACAAGACAGTTTAATGAATTTCATCGATCTCATGCACGTACTGCAATCTCTAGGGCAACTGTAAAGCATGAGGGTCCCAAGCTGTGGAGCTCGGTTGATTTTTCCCTATAAAAATATCTCCAGTCTCTCGCTCTTTAAGCACAAATACAAAAATAAATTATTGGAAAAATATTTACTTATTGTTCAAATTAGGTTATGCCCTTCACCGACGTTTTTTCTTTTTTACAATTTTTTCCCCCCAACTTTCACTCGGGAGGTAACACACTGAGTATACAGTGTTAAAAAAAAAAAACGTTGGTGAAGGGCATAACCTAATTTGATTTATATCACCCCGACGCAAAATGCCATCTTACCTAATTGTTTTTTTCACTGGGTTGCAGCTGCATGTTATTCCCATATTCATGTCGGGTGTTATGTCCTTATGTGTTGTCTGTGTGTGTAACTTGTATATTTTTGTATGATTGAAACTGGGGATCTCTACTCGACAAGCATTGCTTTTTAGGGATCCCCATCCACATATTTTGTATACACGTATATTTAACTCTGATTGTCTTTTTTATGTGGAAAATAAAGTGAATTGAATTGAATTGAATTGAATTGAATTGAATTGAATTGACATAATGACGTACAATCATGCTTTTCTTATCCGTTTGTGGGCAATAATTGTCATCGTTTGGTCACTCGAATTGATGCCTTTTTTAAATTGATATCCCTATTTTCCTCAGAGGTTCATTTTTTCAAAGTCTTTGTGACTGTTAATCTACAATGCAACAAAATAACTGATAATAGGGAAAAAGATGAAGTAACGAAATAATGAAAAAAATCACTGTTTTTCTACTTGTATAAACTATGATGTCTTCTACTTGTTTAAAAGTTTGAACAAATTTATATCAGTGGCATCACAATGTTAACATGTTTATTTATTCTTTAACGGCGTTTATTGTTCTTTTTCGCTCTGTTTTGTAAGTTTTCAATTATCCCTGATTCACCCATCGATCTCTTGAAAGCTTTCCCCATGTTGCACAAACACACGTCACTGAAATCGCAGAAAGCATAATTATTATTAAACTGTTGTGCAAAACGTTGATATTTTATTCTAAAGAAGAAAAAAACAACACACTTCATCATTTTAAGAGAATCATACATAATACCGGGATATTTTGCAATTGATTGATATGCATTATAATCAGTTATCAACACTTTTCAGAGTATTAAGTACAAAGGTGGCTTGGAACCAGCCTGCATTACGTCATCATGTGCCTCCCTTGCTCCTTGCATGGTCCAATAGGAAACTAGACTTGTTCTTCGTTTTCATCTGTGGCCTGCGGGGCTGCGTTAGATGATGCACAATCGTCCACAGCTGGGGCACCATCATTTTTGCCAGGATTGACATCCAAATCTACATTAAACAAACAGATTTATGGATGATAGTTGACCAGTTCCAGGCAGGACTGGTTGTTGTTATTAAAATTACCTCTGTTACAAGAAAACTCGGACTGAAGCTGGAATTACTGAGGAATAAAACAAATATAGGTTTTCCCGGCGAATTTCAGAATTTTTCTAATCAGTTTCATTAACAGCCATCCAATTTCGGGTGAGTTTGGCACATGTGGTCAAATTGGGGTTTCTTCTTCACTTGGGGTTCATTCAATTTCATTTTTAGGCAGCCAAGATTTTGCTCTGAATGTTCATTTTCATTTTCGAGCATCCTATTTCCTTTTGCTGCATTCAAGACGTAAATTGTAGCAGTCTTAAATTAAGTCTTTGCAACCTTTTGACGATTGACGCATTCAAATTAGCGAACATCTGTGCGCTTATAAGGTATAACCATGCTTTTCGTTTCTTTTTCGTTTATGGGCAATCATTTTTATTAGTAAGGTTTTTTATCGATATAGTTTCCTAGTTTCCTCCGAGGTTCACCCCCCCCCCCCAAACAATCTTGATGACTGTAACAATTTACAAAGTTACATATTAACTGATATGAGGGAAGCAAGATGTAACGATATAATTAATTGAAAGGGACGAAGATAATTTCTTTTTCACTGTTGATCTTTTCTACTTGTTTAAACGTTTGAACAAGGGGCATATTTACGTTGACGACTTCTTGAAGTGCAAGACATCGGTATGGTTGTATCATCGGGAACACTTCTCTTGTGTTATTTCGTAAATGTTTTCTTGCGTATGTCTGACCAAACACTTACCGTATTTAAAGGGCCCATGCAAAGTTAGTTTTCAATACAAACCTTGAAATATACACATATGCCTTCTCCGTTTTATGCTAATGCAACCTTAGTTTCACATTCATTAGAATACCTGTGATGGCATTCCGGGCATGATTAATGTTACATGGCTATTTAAGCACAAAAAGTTGCTTGAATTTTGGATATTTTGCTGTTATAAATTTCTTTCATTTGGTGATTCTTTGATGTGTCAGTATGCATGGCAGTAAGCCAATGAGCAACCCTTTCCAACAAATGTTTTCAATTAGAACATTTTGGATGAATAATTTGAAAGAAAACCCCCAAAACTGAACAGTGTCTTCCTGAAATGACATGACAGTTAAGAGCGCGCTCATACGTAGTCCGGAAAAGCATGGAACCTTTTAAATGTTTAAACCTAAAAGGGCCGGTTGTTTTGACCATCTCTCAGCCGGGGCAGATTCCGCCCCCGGTCCCTTTAGGGTTAAAGAAGTGTACTTTTGCAATAAGATTAACCCAAAAAATGTTGTCAAATGTGTAGTTTTCGTACACAGTAGTAAAGAGTTGCACATAAAAAATTCCTGAGAAAAATTCATAATTTACGCCAAGGAATACGTACACGTATGAAGTCGTAAAAGATGTTTGACAAAATGTGGAATATGTTTGGCCATTAATGAAAAAGAATGCCCGATCAACCCCTTACTGCTGGTTTAGACGAAATTGAATGAACAACGCGATTCTTTTAATATGAATGCATCTTTTACAAGGAGGAGTGAAGCTAAAAGGCGATAGATTTTTGATTGTCGAATGCCCATCTGCGTGTTCTTTCAATTTCAATCTAAATCGAATGAGTCAGGCGTTAAATTGAATGAAAACTTGGTGAAATTGGCCGGGAAAACCTAAATTAGAGACCTAAGAGACACAAGTGGGTCGATTTGGGTGGCCAAGAGGCTATTCTTACCAACTGCTTGCACGTTGGTGGAAGGCGTGTCCTGAGACGAGTAGCATACCTCAACTGCCCTGATTCAGCAAGAGAAAAAAACGCTGAAAGTGACACTGTGTCGAGGAAAGCGCACAATAAGGCTACAAAAGGTCTTTTAAACGAAACGATGTTAATCTGCCAGTTTGTCATTGTCCAAACTACGCAAAGCCATGAAACCTATTAACCAACTTTTCAGCGTTGAATCTCTCTCAATGGCCAACCTGTCAGCCTAGCAGAAAAAAAGGATCGACGCATTATACCGGCCACCGAACTTGCGGATAAGGATCACCCAACATAGATATGCATATGGATGCTGCCCAACAAGCCAGCTAGTGGCCGCCCTAGCTAGCCATAGACACATCATTCAGTCAGCAATTGTAACAAAGAATCACTTTGAAAATAAAATGACAATGTGTGTCCGGTCGCACTCGGTCCAAGTCGGCGTCTCGAGTCAACAACATTGATGACCAATAAAGCATCTAAACCCAAGGTTGCTACCTACAAGGGCGTATCCAGAACCCTTTTTTCGGGGGGGGGGCAAATTTTTTAACCAACATATTTTGAGGAAAAGATGGTGGTGTTCGCAGTGCCCGCCTTTATGGCGACGTCACTAAAAAAAAATTGAGTTCGTTTTCCCTATCGCCCCATTTCAGGTAATCTAGCGGGGAGGTATGCATGATGTTCAAGCACAATAATCATTGAGGTGGAAGCTAAATCACATAAACTTGCATGTTCATTTTCGAAAACACGATCGCTTTGAAAACTGTTTAGAAAAGTTTGCAACATAAACAAATGAGGAAATTCCGGGTAAAGTTGGCACACATGCACTTTATTGATATTAATGGTTAACAGGCATTGGACCAGCCAGCAATGCATTTGATAAGCAAACATGTTTCTTTTACGGCTAGCAATATTGGGCATGCTTTGCTGGTTCAGATATTTACAAGACTAGTTTTCAATTAAACTACTGAGCATGTTTTGTCAGGTTTCATTCAACACTCCCATTATCTTTCCAATTCAGCGGAATGTGATGATCACTGTGTCTGTTTTAGATGACTCTTTTGCGCTTCGCTTCATGTGAAGATGTATTGTTATTACTTACGGATTTGGTTGTCCGGTTCTCATCAACTCATCTATAAAAAGAGAAACAAATACATGTTTAAACTTTTTCAGCAAAAAAATTAATGACTTTACTAATTAAAAAGTGTTTTGCTATGGGGGTCGTTTACTCTTTTGAAACTTTCGTTACGGTTAAGGTTCCTGCACCGTCAGATTAATGCATAACTAGCGATACACTTGGTGAATTGGTTCTTCTCCTATTCAGGGCCTACTCCGCGTGGGAATTATAACCGGAGGCCAGAAACATCCGAGGAAACCCCTTTTTCTTAGCGATAAGTATACTGGGTTCTTTTACGTGCATTGCATTATACAACACACGGGGCCTACGGCTTAACGCCCATCAGAAGGACGGAGCAATAATGGTTAAGTGCCTTGCTTAAAGGCACAAACGTCCAGACCCGGGCTCGAACCCACATTCTGCTGCCTCTGAAACACCGGAGCATGAGTCTGGTGCGAAGCTTTTAACCGCTAGACCATGACACTTCAATATCTCCTTTGAATAGAAATACGCGCTTCCCGTTTTTCGTTTGCAAGTCACCTTATCTTGCACACTTATCCAATAGAAATATAATTTGATGAGCTTGGAAAGATTGGTAAATAATTCTGATTTCCAACATTTGAAAAATACCAAGAAGAATTGTTCATTCAGTTGGCTTACCGTGAGGGCCGGTCTTGGCACCGCTGAAGCGCTTGCGGTAGTAAAAGTACACTGCACCGGTCGTCACTATGAGCAGAATGAAGCCAACAGGCACGCACACGGCTATTATCACCACTGTTGGATCATACAACTTTCCTACTGTACACGTAAAAGGGGAACATAAAATACAGAGAACGAATTAAATATATATGGCTATAGGGTCAGTTCGTAAATGTGCCGTCCAAAGTGTGACATGTTTGGTGTCCCTGTTACAACAGTTGACCTATGTAATTTGCCATACAGGAGGCAATGCAATTGGCTTCAAACTATTTTGTGTGAACAGGGTGAGTCAAACAAAGCGAAACCCAAATGTCTGGGCCATTGTTTTAGTGAAGTTCTGCATGTAGCCCTTTCAATATCTAGCTTATGAATTTGGCTTCAATGTCCTAGATTTTCAACGTGCCACATGCAGAACTTCACTGAAACAATAGTCCCGACATTTGGGTTTCCCTTTTTTTTTACTCACCCTGTATGTGAGATATTTTGCTTCACATAGTCACCTAAGTAGTTCTAACTATAAATAAGTATATTATTGATTTGCACTCGTATATACAAAATAGGAACCTATTAATTAATGAGACAGCCGAGTTCAAAAATCTGTTGGGGAAAATTTGATATTGCGTCCCCCGTCCTTCATGAATGGGGGAGGGGTGGCATGTTCTCCCTGTCCCCCCCCCCCCTCCAGATTGACGCCCATGCACTTGGGGACAGAACTCATTCAAGTTAATTAATGTAACATTTGAAATCAGAGAGGAACACGAAAATATTGGACATGAAATATCTAGACTAGCTTTGTAATAACTCGATTGTGTTTCCCTACATAAAAGGAAGATTTAAGATTTGGTTTTGCCCTTCACCTATGCATTTTGTTCTTTTTATAAAACACTGTTTTCTCAATGTTGTCCTGAGGATTTAAGAGAAAGGAATCGCTCTGGTGCAACTCTATTTCACGACAGTCTGCTTACTAATGCGGTGGTTGGACTACTCCACAGATTTTTTTCATAATTGCAGGAAGATTTTTAAGATTCTGTTAAGACTACATCGAACTTACTACTGTTCCTAATTTGAATCTTAAGCCATCATCAACCATTTTGTTTATGAGTTAAATTACGAGAAGTATATTTTCAAACAAACTCATCGCCTCCACGGGATGTGACCACTACGAGTCTTATGCGAGTAAGCTTGTGGTGCTTAATATTTCTCGCCTACGTGTTCAGCTACGATCAAGCGTGAGACGTACCTCTTTCTTTCAATTGTATTTCATGGTCGTCATATCCAGTGTTGATGTTATTGGTGGCTGAACACCTGTAGATCCCAAAATCGGTGCTGGCCTGCACTGGAGCGAAGACCAAGTGACTAATGACCTGATATCCAAACGCCCCATCTCCGGATATGGTATCTTCCAGTGAAACCCGGTTGGGGAATGTATTGGCGGTAATGACGGTGCCGTTTGGACCGTACCAAAAGGCCATGGGGAGAGGATCGCCTCGAAAGATGCATTCCAGGGTTGCTGCTTGGTTGTCGTCCGCACTAACCGAGGTTGCACTGTTGTTAGCAATTTCAGGGCCATCTTAGACATATATAAGAGGGGAAAATAAGCAAGAGTTTCAATGCAACAAATTTGAACGTGCTGCATTCGTTTCCTCTATTTTGTCTGAGTTTTAGTGCTTCACTTTAGGATCAGGGATTGTCATGCTAAATTGAAATCAGTTTCCTTTCAGACACTTAGGCTATTTTCCAGAGTGATGACATCCTAAATCAACACGTTATTGAGTTACCGCTTCAATAAATATAGTCAGAAGTGAACAAAACTAATACCGGTAAAAAAAAAATCTGCTAGATTGATACGGGATATGCCGGGGAGGTGTCGTTAACTTACAATAGACCACCACAGCAGTCCACTCCGACGTTTGATTCGTGTTCCAGTACCCTGGTGACTCTTCGCTGTCGGAATCATTCCCAGCACATCGGTACCAGCCACTCTGGTCCCTGAGCAACTTCTTCGGAAATAAGCTTTTTCTGCCCATTCCCTCAGTGTAAGCCGGCTTGGTGAGAGTGGTCCAGGTTTCCCGATCGGTACTGAACCTCCACTCAACCCATCCCGAGACCGGGCTGTGGACGTTACAGGTGAGCGTGACGAAATTATTACCACCCTCTTGAGCAGGGTTATGTGGATACTTGGTAACGGTGAGCTCCCAAACTGCCCAAGTTAAGAAAACGGAAGAATCAAAAATCGTAAGAAAAAAATCCCAAAATATCCTGCAGGTTTCCTTTAGGATACTAATAAGTAGTCCTTCGGGCTGTAGACCATTCATTTTGCGGCCATCTTGATTTTTCCCATTCAACTCAACGTAGCCAAATCGAGGCTGGCAGGTAAAATAGTCTGGTTCCTTTTTGAACAAAAAATACATTTTAGTACTATAATTGGATACAGGAACATGACTGAAATCAGCATGATAAAGGTTTTTACTACTTACCAAATTTAACATTAGAATTCGAACTGCACAATCCATCCCGGCAGTAGCAACATTGCATTTCGGTATACGGGCCGAAGTACACCAACTCACTGTCACGCTGAATGCAATCCAGGTCTGGCCTCAGACTAAATTCTTCGAAGTAATAGTAATCCAGTAGCCGTAAGCATGTTCCGTTGTCGTCGTCGCTCGGTATGCCGGTGATGACAAACCTCCCAATTGACTTGGTGTACACCACCCTTATACCTGAGGGCAAATAAATAGAGACGATGTCGGCTTAACAACAGAAAAGGGCGGGGTTTGTTAGTTTGTCTCTGCATTCAATAGGGGACAATAGAGGACAATAGGGTCCCAAATTCTCAAGAGGTCCCCAATTTGGATTCGCTTACAAAAGATATGGGAGGTCTTCTAAAAGTACAAACAAAAGAGGGACAATAGGCAGTCCCCGATTGCAGGCAAATACACACTTGGGTGGTTACTTAGGTGGATGGATGGGTGGGACGTGCAGGTCAATGTAAGTACACCGAGGTGTTTAACCTTAATTATAATGTCACTGTTTGTGATGCGGATTCCATACTGGTCAAATTCTTTCGGGGTCTACCTTTTCTTTCATGTCCGCGTTACATCTGACAACTATGATTTTTTTAAAATCTGTTTTCAATATAAATACTCCAAACAACAGGAGACAAAGATGTATTGATCAGACTTACCCAAGTCAGGTGGTGTGCTGGCTGAAACATAAAACACACAAAAAAAGAACTGTAAGACTCAAACATTGGTCGCATCGGAACGAAGTGCAAAGTTGATTGTTCGGATATCATTAATTATATGCTAAATATAATATATTTAACTCAGTTGACGTCCTCGAAACAAATGAACTAAACAAGCATAATCTGAAGTTTTTTTCTAACATTCTAGCTTATTGTGAACACGATACTCGGTTCTATACGAAGCACTTTCCGTGCCTCAAATCGTGTGATAAGGCGATGGAGGACAGAAGTCTGGAGAATCCACCAAGGAAACACAAACAGTGAGGGTCGAATTAAGCATTGGGCCAAAATGGCAGTTGATACTCACGCGCAGTTCGCACTTGTACAGTTGCGGCTTGACCGTCGCCGTGTCCGTTGGATGCAAACACTGCTAATTCGTAAAGTGTGTCCCCTGTGACGTCATTGTATGACCACGCTAGATAATACGGATGAACCCAGTTCGAAGGATCGAAAGATTGAGAGATATTCCGAATGTTTGCCGAGTAGTGCTGCCGGTAATTCACGCCACCGTCATAGCCTGGCTCCCACTTAAACCAGATGCTCATCTCTGACACGTGATACACTCGGAGGTCAGTTGGCGGCCCAGGCTTCCCTGACAAACAAATAAAAATAAGCAAAATGCACGCTCATTACAAAATGCATACAAACACGAATATCTTCTTTTTCAAGAAATCATTATTTACTGGCACATCCGGGTTGGGGGTGGGGGAGGGACGAAGCCACCAGGCACTATTCTTAATTAATTAAACCAGAATAGGAGTGAAGACGAAAAGAATTTTTGGGGGAAAGAGCGCCCTATGCAGTGAAACGTTTCACCTGAATAATAAAGAGAAGAGGAAAAACGGCAAAAAGAGCCTCCCAAATTTGTTCCCCTAAAATTTGCTGCTCAATTAGCTGGTATCATTATTAGAATATCCTAAATAATATAAGTTAGATTAAACGATAAATAGCTAACTGCTACATTAAAATCAACGTGACATTGTTTTTTTTTTCAAGATATTCCACATCCCCCCCCCAAAAAAAACTTACGAAAAGACAAAATGAAAGAAGTGGTTGCAAACAAACAGGAGGACATTCAATTTCCTGAATGTTTGGTACCAAAACTCCAAAAAAACTCTGGGCTTCATGGTTCAGACATTGCAAGCCTAGGTAACTTTGTCCAGGTACCTGTGCATAAAAGTCCGCTCAATCCACTTTGTTGTTTAATTCTACGCAGCAACATATGAGGCCAACCGAACTAGAAAACTGAGAGAAAGGCTAAGGCAAGGAGAAAAGCCACCACTGTTACCACCTCAAGTACCTGATTTCCCTGCCACACCTGCAACAGTGTCTGCGGATCCAGAATAGGTCTCCTTACTCACGAGAAGTTACACTGATAGGGACTTAAGATGATGTTGAATACTCATCCGTTATATCGACGGGGGACTCCATCATCATTATCATCATCATGAGAGATTAAGCACATTCATTGGTAATCAAATTAGGTTTTTGCCCTTAATCGACGTATAAACACTGCATACTCAAAGTGTTACCTCCCGAGTGACAGTTGGATAAAAATATATCAAGTGGGCGTGAATAGTGAAATGCGGTACCCGCTGCTGTGTACATCAGATCTGAAAGAGCCAACCGATCCTGTAAGCTCGGTGGTCGAGTCATAAGACGTCTGCATTGGAAAGCAGGAGGTCGTGAGTTCGAGTCCCACCCGAGTGATTTTTTTCTCCAACTTTCACCCGGGAGGTAACACACTGAGTATACAGTGTTTATAAGTCGGTGTAGGGCAAAGACCTTATTTGATTTACATTCATTGGCGTTATACGAGGTAATCGTATTTCTAACGTTTGGACCGAGGTGTGTACATGACACTTATGCAAGTCGAATCCACAAGTGGCAGTAAGTGACACCCTCGTTCATTACATCGTGCTCACGATAGCAGAGCAGGTAGTGGGATTGTGCTGTTTGACAACATGAGAGCGAGGTGGTTTTAAGTTAGTGTTTTATTCAGGTGCAAAGGGACGATATAGCTGGCATCTATATGGAATCGGGAAAAAGATTATTGTTTTTATTCGCTAGGCTTTTGTTCCGTTTTGCTTTACTTTGCTTTATGAATCGAATTGTGTGTATTTTGCACACTTATTGCGTGCCCTCGTTGATCTTAAGACAAACCTAGACATTACGCGCCCACACCTAATTGTACATTGAATGTTATTCACCTGTTTCTTTCAGTTGTATTTCATGGTCGACAAATGTACCGATGCCGTTGGCAGCTCTACACCTGTACATCCCGTAATCGGTGCTGACCTCAAATGGATTGATGATCAGCTGGCTGATGATGAGGTATCCAACGTCCGCATCAAACTCAATCCTATCGTCTAATGAGACTCGGTCGGGGTCCGTGTTATTGGTTATATTGATGCCGATGGGATTATTCCAAGTGACTGTGGCCATAGGGTTGGTTCAGATGATGCATTCTAAGGTCGCTGTGTCTTTGTCATTTGCACCGATCCACGTCCTGTCTTCGTTGATAATCACGGGGTGATCTTGAAAGGAAATGACAGTAAATTAGAGATAAAATATTGTTCGTAGTTTTCAAGAACGCACCAGTGAAGGAAACAATACAAAATTAAGAGATTTGCTTCCTGTACAATGTAATGATGCGCGTTAAGTGGTACATTCCAACCAGTTGCAGTGAGATTGAATTGGAACATGTTCAGGGAACCAACGAAATTGAGAAAGACATATACCACACGACACTAGTTGGCGCTGCTTATAGGATGAACGTTTATGCAGCGGCGCGGGAAGCACAAATCGTTTATAGATCTTGAAAGTGATCCGAATCCGTGTCTGGATGGAGGATTGTTTCATGGACAACTTTCGCCAAATGGCTCTGTGTCATCATCTTCGTGTGCCTGACACTGACCCAGTGACCCTGTATGCCTGATCACCAACCTAATCTCACCACACAGGTCAATGGACTATACCATTTTATACCCTTAGGGAGTGGAAAGGTAGGCAAACACAGGCATATACATGTATAGGGGTTGGCATTGAAGTACAAATCGATTATATATTTTGTATAGCCTTGGCGGAGGTGTGAGCTCTCTGAGGGAATTCTAGTTGGAAGTTTTTCTTTGTTTGTTTTTGCTTAAATCCATTAAGAATGATTAAAATCTAAGGGATGATGATGCACATTATCGTTGTGCTGTCATACAATTGCCAAAAAAAAACCCCACAGAGTTTGTCATGTCCTGAGTCAGGGCGCTTTGATTATATTGGATGATATTGATCACCTGATAACTGTACACTCTTTTACTTTTAGAATCCTTCCAAATTATTAGTCTACCCAGAGGCATTGAGCAACAGGGGAACTCACGCAGGTGTATAGTAAAACCAAGCAGGGTATGTAAATCTATATGTTGGGAATGTACTCACAGTGGAGTAGTAAAGGGCTCCAATCGGACACCGTAGAGGGATTCCAATAGCCCGATGACCAAGACATGCTCCCAGCACATCGGTAACTGCCGACCTGGTACCCAGACACCCCAGTCAGGGTCAAATTGTGGCTGTCTGCTACGTAGGTCGGTTTGGTATCAAGGGTGGTAGTTTTCCCATCAAGACTGTGTTGCCACTCAATCCATACAGAATAAGTTTGGTTGTCGCTTTGGATGGTGCAGGTGAATGTGACATTACTGCCCTCAAGAACAGTATCCAACGATGACCTTGCCACGGAAAGTGTCCAATCTACTCGGGGGAAAAAACATGTTAGTTGTCTTTAGAAAACGTGTGTATCAAACATGCCAACGAACATCGGACATTTAGTTATGTTGTACCACGGTAGTAGATTGTGAATATTCATTGGTCGAGAATGGATCACGTGACATGCTACAAAAACGCACGACATGAGCGATGTACAAGTGCGCCGTGGTGTATAAGTGATGTACCCCACGGGGTTTATTGCATGTACATTGATCTTTCTCGCTGTTGAAAGAGTCGTTTCCATCGCGTTGTATTGTATTAATGTGAGCCCAGCGATAGTTAGGTCGCGGTACATGTATCTGTTGGTGACAGCAGCTATAGTCGTGGGGTTCGATTCTCTCCTACTTATTCTATCACATCACTCAGGAAGATACAAGGTACTCAGTGTTAATACGTATAAACCCAAATGCCCCAGTGACCTTAGAAACCCAATACTGAATTATCAGCATTTGGGGGATCCCACTTTTAGGTGACACCTTTATATCTGTTCGGTGGAAATGCAATTCTTTTAGCCATAATTTTTTTGACTTACCTTGCGCACCAAACTGTGTACAGCCGCAGATCCAGACCCAAAACCCTAGCAGTATTACTGCGTACTTCACAGACGCCATTTTGCCAGTAGCGTTTCATCAAGGCGAACCCACAGTCATCTGGAAAAGGAGGCTAAAGTTGGGGAAAAATCGTTTGTGTAAATATATATATGACCGTGATAAAGCGTCAACGATAATAACGTTGTACAATTAGTCACTCCTATAGAAGAAATGCGCATGGAGTGACGTCAATGAATACCCAGCGATTATGCATTAACTACAGTGTCTTTTCGAACCGAGGGAGATTTTTTCCAAGGGTTGAAGCTAAAGTACACATTGCAGTTAATATATCATCAGTTGACCTAGTATGGGATGAACTTTTGTATTTTTGTCATGTGCGCACAAAATGGCGCTCGAAGGATGTAAACAACGGAATTGTCTATCTGCATGGTTGCATCTATATGGTCGTGTTAATGACATATTCTGGAATTTGGACTCGAAAGTGATTGACGTGGGATCAGTACTCGAAACGGAAAACAAAACGCACTATTTTTGAGGTCAGCGTAAAGGAGGCTAAAGTTGGGGAAAAATCGTCTGTGTAAATATATGCCGTGATAAAGCGTCAACGATAATAACGGTGTACAATTAGTCACTCCTAATCATAGTGGGAGTGCAGTCGGTGAATACCCACCGATTATGTATTAACTACAAAGTGCATTTTTGATTCGACCTAAGGGATTTTTTTCCCAAGGGTTGAATTCTAAGTACACATTTCAGTTAATATATAATCAGTTGACCTAGCATGGGGTGACCTTTTGTATTTTTTTCTTCAATAAGAAATACTTACTATTGAAACCGTCGGGGGAAATTCACACAATTTTTCCAATAAACGTTCACAACATTGATTTTCAACAGAGGAGTGAAACCCATGCAAAGCTCCATGAGTATGCCCATTGTAACAAATACCCAAGACGTCAAATGCTAGTTTGGACAAATCGATTGTCATGTGCGCACAAAATGGCGCTCGAAGGATGTAAACAACAGAATTGTCTATCTGCATGGTTGCATCTATATGGTCGTGTTAATGACAAGCCCTTTTGTAACAATCGCTCCATATTATTTTGAGACAACCCATTTTAGGTTGGATTGGAGGAAAGACACCTTAAAACCCGATTAATTTTTTTTATTCTCCAGTCACAAGTATCTGCTTGGATCCAGTAACCTAGACACAATATATGTAACAGTGACTTCTCTGCAAAAAAGTGCCTTGTCATCAGACTAATCAGTGCATTACAACTTTACCCAAGATCTTATTCACTCGACCCCCCCCCCCCCTAATACTTTTTTCTGTCAAACTCAAAAACTGTGTAGCATATCTTGCTCAAACTAATCGGTACAGGAATTCCATAGCAAAAGAGCATTTTCTTTCAAATACTGAAAAAATCATGAAAATAGCACATTGGGTTGCTGAGAAAATGAGAATTATATAAAAAGATACAAATCCACTGATCCCTTTTTAATGCAAATATTTTAGGGGTCGATTTTTTTGTTGGGGGGGGGGGCGTCAACATGTAAAGTGGTTACACCGTTCAGCTTGTAACGCCATTGGAACGAGGGTGCATTATATGGCTCTGGCTTGATCAGCGTTGAGGCAGCGGCTGGTGAATTTCAATAAATTCACTAAGGAAATCTAAGCAAAAAAAATATGGTTCACCAGTACAGAAAAAGCATAGGAGAGCCAAGAAAGATTTTGAACAACAATACACGAAAATATCGGTTTGTCGTTGTGGCACTCTTGCAAATCAGAGGCAACTGGGCACAGGCCGGTATAGTGGAGACCCCCCCCCCCCAAAAAAAAACACCTAAGTAAAAAAACACAGACACACAATTGGGGTTAATTAAACAATTGTTTAAACAGGAACTATGATACGCGATAACGAATATTTTTGGGGTATTATTAGTCACTCCTTATCCGAAGTGGGCATGCGCAAAGAGTAAGGCCAACGAAACTACGTACAAGCCTTGGTTACCTATTAACTGTCACGGAGTAGCCATTTTTTACTCTTTGCTGCAAAAATTATCAAGGCACGTATGCGGGAGGATTACTATTTATTTAGGTATTGGCATTATATGAGTACAACGTATTACAAACTGATGAAGCCTCTGATGATCAAAAGCTTTTCTGTAGCTTCTCCCTAGACCAAGAGGTTCTGCGAAGTTAAGACTACCTGAAATAAAATAACCCAATATCTATTTTTTGTAAATGTAGTAATCATATGTTTTTGTTTATAGTTGTAGTAATTATAAATCTAAGTGGTTTATGTAAGGATAGCCACTACAACATCCGAATATACATGACTTATAGACCTTCGAATTCAAATTCGCAGTCGTAGTTCGCTGGGCACTGGAGTCAAGTGTGAGCAGCCATTTTGCGTCATATCCAAGGAACAGTAAAACAAAACCCACTCAACCACAACCGTGTACTCTATGCATACATTAACTTACAATACACACGTGAAAGTAATGATCGTCTCAATACTTTAATGATATCCTCACATATATATTACCCCAAAGCGGTTAATAACATGAAATTTAGAGCTGCTAATTTGAAGAAAAAAAGCTTTTTAAACTATTATGAGAAAACAATTACAAATTATTGCGAAGGCATTAGTGAACAAAATAAAGCAACCGGATTAACAGATTTTGCGTCATATCCAAGGAACAGTAAAACAAAACCCACTCAACCACAACCGTGTACTCTATGCATACATTAACTTACAATACACACGTGAAAGTAATGATCGTCTCAATACTTTAATGATATCCTCACATATATATTACCCCAAAGCGGTTAATAACATGAAATTTAGAGCTGCTAATTTGAAGAAAAAAAGCTTTTTAAACTATTATGAGAAAACAATTACAAATTATTGCGAAGGCATTAGTGAACAAAATAAAGCAACCGGATTAACACGTGATCCAAGTCACGTGAGAGGACAACTCCTCCCCCCCCCAAACAAAAGCGCTTTCAAATGCATCACGAACACATACATCTTTGACAATATGCCAAATATGTCTGGTCCTCAACACGTAAAAGCCCTGTCGTTCTGTAATCTCCTGAGAAAGCCAAGTATTTTTTTTTCAAGCGAAACAACACTTCAATCGATCGATAACGAGCGCAATAACAGCCAACCACAGTGACAAGTTCGCAAGTCCACGCAGTTCACGGATTGGTTGTGCAATACCAACGAACTTACAATACAAAGAATACCGTTACTTAAACGGAGTAACCCAAAGGAAATGTCTATAAAGACGTTTTGCATCCATACTGTTCAGTTGCCCGAACAAATTTCTTGCGAATAAACAAACATGCGATTTACAGGTAACCCTTAAGCCCAGTTCATACTTCATGCGAAAGCGAATGCGAAGCGAATTTGACGTCATGAAACATTCGCTGCGAAATTCACCCGAGTTGAAATGTGTTCAACTTTCACGAATTCGCAGCGCGAATACTTGCCATGACGTCACAAATTCGCGTTCGCTTTCGCTTTCGCGCCGAGTATGAACTGGGCTGTAAGCTCTTTGATAAAAAAAAAAAAAAAACTTTCAAATATGTTGCTAAAATATCTTTGGAAATGAATATTTATTTTGCATTTTAACCTGCTCATAAAAAGAATATCATTCAATAAGCTAATAGATAACAAATTATTTGCTTTAGCATTCTCTTAAGCAACTGACTTCAAATAAAAACTTGCCAAAACATGTAAATAGTTGCGATGTGAGAAAAGCTATTTACATACACATTACATTATTAAAGAATCCACCAGAAAAGTCTAGCTAGCGCTATGTAAAATTACACAGTATAAAACAAGGATACTGATATTAATGTGTATATTACAATTTCTTTTTAAACTTATTCCATTCAAATCGTCGGATCCACATCATTGAGATCGACCGTGCACACAGCACAGGACCTCCACCAAGGATTGGCCCTATGGAACGCCAAAGCCGGCTTCTATAGTTCGATTTCATTCCGTAATCAATTTCATTAATCCATTCGGCGATTTCATCATTCCATTCGGCAATTTGATCATTACATTCGGCAATTTCATCATTCCATTCGGCGATTCCATCATTCCATTCGGCGATTCCATCATTCCATTCGGCGATTCCATCATTCCATTTGGCGATTCCATCATTCCATTCGGCAATTTCATCATTCCATTCGGCGATTCCATAATTCCATTCGGCGTTCATCCTTTCATTCGTCTATTTCGCATTTGATTTAGCCATTCCACATTTCATTCAGCAATTTCGCCCCTTTTGCACTTCATGCTATTCTGCATTTCGCTTTTCATGCAGCCATTTTGCATTTCAAGCAGCTATTCCATATTTCATTCGGTCTGGCAGCGTCCATCCGTACGTAAGCGTTAAAGGGACATAAGACAAAGTAAAAAAAAAAAGTCTTAATTATGACTTATTATTAAGTCATTGTTATGACATATCTTATAATAATGACTATTAAGTCATAATTATGATATATATCATAAATACGACTTAGTAATTGTTAAATCATAATTATGACTTATATCTCATAATTATGACTTATTATTAAGTCTTATTTATGACTTATATGTTATAATAATGACTTAATACTAAGTCGTAATTATAAGATATAAGTCATGACTTAATGATAAGTCATTATTATAAGATATAAGTCATAAATATGACTTATTAATAAGTCATAATTATGAGATAAAAGTCAGAATTATGATTTAACAATTACTAAGTCGTAATTATGAGATATATATCATAATTATGACTAAACACTAAGTCATTATTATAAGATATAAGTCATAACAATGACTTAATAATAAGTCCTAATTATGACTTTTTTCTTCTTTTTTTACTTTGTGTTATATCCCTTTAACGCTTCCGTACGGATGGACGCTGCCGGACCGAATGAAATGCGGAATAGCTGCATAAAATGCGAAATAGCTGCATGGAATGCGAAATGCAGAATAGCATGAAGTGCAAGAGGGGCGAAATTGCTGAATGAAATGTAGAATGGCTTAATCAAATGCGAAATAGACGAATGAAAGGATGAACGCCGATATGGAATGATGGACTCGCCGAATGGAATGATGAAATCGCCGAATGGAATGATGGAATTGCCGAATTGAATGATGAAATCGCCGAATGGAATGATGGAATCGCCGAATGGAATGATGGAATCGCCGAATGAAATGATGGAATCGCCGAGTGAAATGATGGAATCGCCAAATGGAATGATGAAATTGATTATGGAATGAAATCGAACTATAGAAGGCGGCTTTGGCGTTCCATATGGCCCATCTGCTGAACTCACTAACCGCGACCACGGCCAATCCACTGTCGCCTTCTCCGCTACAGCGATCGCCAGTACATACTGAAAAAATGCAGCCAAGCACCTCAAGAACAATAAGTTCAAGGGCAAAAATATATTCATCACAGATGATGTCACACCAAAAGTAAGATCCCAAACGGAAGGATCTAAGAGAAACCCATCTACGGCGTTTCCAGAACCAAGAGAGGGTCCACTTCGCATTTATCCCGTGGTCTGTTCCAGCAATATCCGATACAAGATACGTGATGGGCCCTTCAGATCATACCGTCTTGGGGGAGAAGCCCGAAACCCACGCCTCACTTGGTGATTAATATTATAATGCAGTTCCGTTACTTGTGTGTTTTCTGTGTTTTTGCTTTGTGTACTGGTGTGAGACAAACCATGAAGAATACATTTGGTTCATTCAACTGGCAAAGATGGGTCCTCCAAATATTGGTGAGTGAATGATGCGTTATTAATCAGCCATTAATGTTAATGCATTCCGACATAGATCAAGTGTACATTTTGATATTCGTTACAATAACTGTAATTTTATAATGAAGATGGGTTTTTAGATAATTTTAACAATAGCAATGATATTAAGCTGCTGCATTTTAATGCTCGTAGTCTACCAAGAAACATTTCAAGCATTGTTCAATATTTAAATATATTACAAAATAGTTTTGCAGTTATTGGAATATCTGAAACCTGGTTAAAGGATATACATGACTCCCTATACAAATACCTCATTACACTATTGAAGGTAACTGTAGACAAAACAAAAGAGGTGGTGGTGTTGCACTATATATGAAACCTGACCTAGCGTATACAAATCGCACTGACTTATGTCTTACTAATTCTGATATTGAATCATGTTTGATTGAACTTGTTAACGCAGGTAAAGCGAATATCATCGTTGGAATTGTTTATAAACCTCCTTGTGTGACATGTAATGACTTTATTGAAAGTGTTGATACAATATTATCACAAATAGATAATGAGAATAAATCGTGTTACATTATGAGCGATTCTAATATCAACTTAATGAAATGTGATACTGATAATAGCGTTCAAAGCTTCATGGATACCTTATTATCTCATTCTTTCTATGCTACCAACCAGGATTTCTACGGAAAGTGCAACTCTTATTGATAATATTTTTACCAGTGTTTATCAAACTCATCCTGCCGGTGTTTTGGTGACCGATATCAGTGACCATCTTCCTGTATTTTTAGTAATTGGAAACCTTAAATAAAGAAAGAGAGTAACCTGATCGCACATGTAAAAAGCGTGACTTTAACCACAATAATATTGACAATTATATTCATGACTTGAATGATACTGAATGGGATGAAATAACGTCATCAAATGATATTCATAGTATGTTCAATACATTTCTGTTACATGTTACACGAGGTAAAATGCCGTCATGATAAACTCAAATCCACTTGGTTAACTGACGGTATTTACCATTCAGTTAGGTGTAAAAATTATTTGTATAGAAAATTCAGGAAGAAACCTACTTCGCACAATAAATCTGTCTATACCTGCTACAAATATAACCTAAACTCTCTTATTTAATTTTCCACATAAAGTTATCTCCATTAAAAATTTAATGAGGTAAAATGCAACATTAAAGGTACTTGGAATGTAATTAATTCTCTTCTTAATAAGGGCAAACAAAATGCTAACCCTTCTCTTTTTAACCAAAACGGTACTAATCTTGCATCCTCGTGTGCTTCCCTTGCTCCATGCACGGTCCAATAGGAAATTAGACTTGTTCTTCGTTTTCATCTGTGGCCTGCAGGGCTGCGTTAGATGATGCACAATCATCGTACGCTGGTGGGGGCTCATCATCATTTTTGCCAGCATTAACATCCAATTCTAAAATTAAACACCGGATTTAGAAGATCTCGATCAGTTTCATGCAGGACTGTGCACATTCATGTCTAAATGTTGTTTAGCTGAATTTAATTTGATTGAGGGGTTATCAATATGTTGGTGTCATCGTAATAGCTTAACTGATGGGAATGTTTTACTTTTAGGTACTGCTGAGTTCTGTTTATGTTTTTATTGTTGATCAATATATCACTCACACTGTAAACGGCCCTGGACTTTGAGCCCAATTTTGAAGGGGCGAAAAAAAGCAAATCGCCACTGGATAATTGCTTTTGACAATGTTGCCCGTGACAACAGCAATTTTATGAGGACATTGAGTTCTTGAACCCATTAGGTGCCATCTGAGCCGACATCTAGTCAACATGCACTCTATAATTCGGACTAATAAGATGGACGTAATGGTTCTCCGGTAAAAAATATTGACTGGTTATCAGTTGCACTCTCTTCATCCTAATGAAAGTGGACTGAACATTTATGGAAATGCCGAGCAAAGTTTATACCAGTACCAATTCACGCAGACACACGGTTTAAAACTGGAATAACTAATTGCATATGGCAACGGAAGTTTGTCGTCTTTGGAAGCCAACAAAGCGGTCTTACCAGCTGCTTGCACGTAGCTTGGAGGTTCGTCGCACGAAGGGTTGAAAACCGCAACTGACCTGATTAGGCAAAAGAAAAGCATAAAACTAGCATCTTGCCACTTACGCCCAGCCAAGAATATGCACACCTTCCGTCCATTCATCAAACTAACCTGCTATCTAATCTGAACGATATTTCTGAGCCGCCTAAAGCAATCAAATTGTAGCTGAATATATAGGAAGATCAGTCATTCCCTTTGCTATAAGGAAAACAAAAATCCAATTGAAACCAGTTCAACTCGTTTCAACATTAATTTTCACCTAGGCTGCAGTCTTCGAAACAACTATTTGGACTAAGGGAGGCACAACCTAACCTGTCATGTTCGATCCAGCATGCTTCACAGATAGCTTTGGGGACAGGCAAGAGGTTCAGTGGAGTCGCTAGAGATCAGCCTACCTAGCCAGTGAGCCATCACTGCTATGCAGTCAGCAATTGTAACCAAGTCATTGTTTCCAAGAGTCAATTTTTGTTTTGTTGACAATGCTCATCGAGTCGGCGTCTTGAGTCAACAACACAGATTACGGCTTAATCATCTTTTCAGATGGTGGTATGCCTCGAGACCTCAGTGGGTACACACAGTCCGATAAGCTACTCTGCATGCATTCAGTTGGGTCCAACCGATGTTCCCAATACCTATTATGTTCCTAGTTCCCCCAAATCTGTAGGGTTAGGGTTAGAGTTTAGGGAACAAAGGCATTGGTTGGGGAACATAGGTTTTGGGGAACATATGTATGCAACCTATTCAGTAATCTTAGTTTCATCAGCATGTCAGTCGCCAGACAACATTCCGTGGAGGCAGCCATATAGATTTAAGAACCAGCCAGCCTTCCTTTCATTTTACATATTTCTGTGACGTCACACTGTTGTTAAAAAGGTAGGTAATATTACAAATCTACACTTTACTGTAGATTATTTTAAGAAGCTACAGTTGTTGTGAATAGTCTCTGCGAACAATTCCAGGTACAAACGGGACTCGCTAGAAATTTGAAGTAACATTCCACTTAAACATGTAAAGAAAAGGAAATGTCAACGGTACCTACAAATGTACTAATTTTGGGGTTTTAGTTTTCTAAAGAATCGAAATGTACCTGCTTTTAGCCTACTATTTAAGTCATTACAATTGTTACACAAACACTTCTCTTTGGATTTTTTTTTTATTTTCCGCGCCTTAATTTGAAATTTGTAATTTGTAAATTTTTTTTACTTTTTAAAATTTTATTTTTAGTTCATAAAAGTCATTGGCAGCTGGCAATTTATTTCTAAAGCACCCATGTTCCTTTTGCACCCGGTAAAAGATCGTTGTATTCAACGTTACAATTATCCTTTTAATTAATCTTAGTGTGATAGACACTGTTCCTGCATTAAAGACTCTTTGCTTTTTCTTCGTGCGAACCCGTCTATTTAGTACTTACGGATTTGGTTGTGGTCCATTCCTTCTCAACTCATCTGCAAAACGAGAAACATAAATATGTTCAGAAGGATGAGTGTGATTCATAATATTTTCATAACAGCTGTTTTTTAACACTTTTTAAAACATTTTTGACTATCTGGATATCGAAAACTTTGTTTTCTTTTTTTATCTTTTAGTAGTTTGGAAGTTATGTTCTGACAATATCTCCTTTGAATACAAAAACGTGTTCCAATGTTCGCATGCAAGACACATTTACCTGCAATCCGATGCAAGAAAAATTATCATCATGAAATATTTTAACCTTGGTCAATATATTCTGAGTTCAATATTTGGAGAATACCAAGTGGATGTTTCTTTTAATAAACTTGGCTTACTCCGAGGGCTGACCTTGCCACAGCTGAAGCACTTGCAGAAGTAACACATTGCAATGGCCAATGTCAGAAAGAAAATACCAGCAGACACGCTCACCGCGACTATGACCACCACTTTACTATCGGTTGGACCGTTGGGCTCAGGAGTCGGTATAGGTACTGTACACCGAAACAGTTTGGTAAACAAAATAGAGTGAATGAGTTTAATTAATCTTGCTATAATGGTCAGTCCACATATTCGGGATCCAAAATGCGAGCAATGTTGGTTCCCTTGTTAATACACCCGACCTGTGTATATTGCCATAAAAGTATAAATAATCAAACTACTGTTATTTTGTGAGTCAGATACTTTGGTTTTAATAATCAATCTTTGAGGTAGAAATCATTAAATAATGTTACCTGAATTTATAAAATCTAATATCAGAAGTAACAGGGACACGAAAAACAAATGGATCCCAAATGTACCGACTGAATCTATAATAAAGCGTGTTTTTTTTTCGATTATACATGGTGGGAGATTTAAAAGATACCATTAACCCTAAAAGGGCCGGGTTATTTTGACCATCTTTCAGCGGGGGGGGGGGGGGGGGGGGGGATTCAGCCCCCCTACCCCAAGATCTCGACCATCGAGTGACGAAAATTACATCGTTACATGCATAGAGCAACTCTTCATGAACATACCCAAGACATTTCATGACGATAGGTCAAAGTGTTTCGGAATTATGGCTAATTAATTATTCATATGTATGAATGGTAATTCTGGTCTGTGTACACGACGTATATGGGGACATTCAGTTTTCACGGCGCGTAGCGCCGAAAAAATTTCGCTGCGCGACAACCCCTTTTCCGATTTTTATATTTTTGGTGTCAAAAGATGCGCAAGGCTCGAGGTCAAAAAGTCATAACAGCTGGGGTGGCAAAAAAAAATATTTTAAAGGCTATCGCGGCAAAAAATCGAGGGGGGGGGGCTGGATTCCGCCCCCGGCCCTTTTAGGGTTAAGACAACATACATGTGTATCATTGTAGATGCATTGCTTTGTTCTCGTGTTCAGAAAGCTCAAAGGGTCGAAATTTTTTTTTTTTTAAAACGCTCAAACTTGAACCAGAATTAATCTCCTGGGTTAGAATTCAGACCAAATATTCATTACATAAAATACTTAATAATTTTCGACCGCTAAAGTATACCTTGGAAAATCCCAGTTTTTGAGTAAAATCCATATATCGATTTCCGGAAATCTTTGTGGAGACCCTGTGGAGAATTTTATTGCCTTTCCTATTTCGTAATCTAAAACGTACATCTGCAGATTTCGTAGTCTTCCACATTAATGTTTGTGTTTGACTTAAGTAGAGAACAACCAATTGTTTGTTGATTTGTACTTTTTGTACTTTTGTACTTGTTTTTGCAGCGCCTGTCATTGGTTTCGTATTATGTTGCTAAATGGGAACTGTCTAGTAGGAAAGGAATTCCCCTCATTGGTCCGATACGCGTGGGCTTTTACAACACATCCATCTTCGTCAACACCGGCAATCGTGGACCCCCCCCCCCATTGTCCCTAATCCTCATTCCTTTGTTTGTACAAAGGAATTATGATTAGGATTAAACAGCTGTTATTGCCTTGTGCACGAATTTCAATCTCGGACCTTTGGTCAATCGTGGACGTATTATTTTTGCCCTAGCCCTTTGGTCCACGATTGCCGGTGTTACCATACTAACACACACTAGCACCCATCTTTGTAAACACCAGATTCGTGGACCCCAACTGTCCCTAATCCTCATTCCTTTGTTTGTACTCTTACTTTTTGGCAACAGCTCTCATTGGTTTTGTGGACGAATTTCAATCGTGGACTATCGGTCAATGTGGTCGTATTGTTTGTGTCCTAACCCTTTTGTCATCGGTCCACGATTGCTGGTGTTTACATACTCATACACATCCAGTGGTGTTTTACTATATTCGCCCAAGTATGTATTTTCCTGCAATCGGGAACCCCCTATTGTCCCTCTTGTTAACTTTTTAGGAAGACCTCCCATATGTTTTATACACGAATCCAAACTAAGGACCTCTCGGGCATTGGCGACCCCATTATCCTCTATTGAGGATTTTCTATCGTTCATCATCATCATCTATCTTTTGTTTATACATTGTACTCAACTTTTTGGCAACAGCTACCGTTGGTTTGGTACACGTTTTCTAAACCAGGACTTTCACTATTTGAATCCTGTCCCCAATTACTCGATGATGCTTCACATGTGTGCCCTCAATTCAAACCAAGTAGCATACACACTTACCGATGTCAACAAAAGACGAGGAACTGCACACTTTGTCCCGACAGTATCGACAATCGAAGCGGTCAGTGGAAATCGGGTCGGAGTACAGGAACTCCCCGTCACGCTGAATGCAGTCCAGGTCTGGCCTCAGACTCACAACTTCCCATGTGGGTGCGCCAAGCTTCCCCTCAAGTCCTAGGCAGGTTCCGGCGTCGTCGTCTTCCGGTATACCGCTGATGACAAACTTGCCTTCTGACTGGATGTATATCACGGTTATACCTGACAAGAGGTTAGTTTGATATGCTGTTATCTACTGACCTTTTTCTTCGTTTTAAGAGCCTTGTGTTTATCAAAAGTTCTGTATCATTTTTATTAAGATAAATGATTTTATTTTTTTCTTAAATATATATTGAGAGTAACATGAGACTCGTGACTGTTTTACTCATATACAACAATGCCTAGTTTGCCTTCCAAACGAAAATTGAAAAACGCACAAACGCACACACGTGTTTAGTCTAAGGTGGCATATTATGATAAATCGCTAAATATAATGTTGTTATGTAGCCTGGAATGGGCCCAATTGTATAATATAAACGTCCACACAACCATCCTTTAAAACATGGGACTTTTTAAATGTATTCTTGCGAGAACCAAGCGACAACGAATTTCGGGTTCACAAAAAAATCGAGCCGGATCGACGGTGCTAGTTGTGAGTCCAGCCGCATAGTGGACGTATTCTGCGGACGTGTAAGAAACAGCATTAGTGTGTTGGTACTGTGTGTATCTAATGTAATACACACAAGGTGTATCGTACATTGAATGAGAACGATCGTAAATTGAATGAAAACGACAGGAAATACGTATGCGTACTCCACCGCGTCCGTTGTAAAAAAAGCTTTTTAGGTTAGATTCCGTTCAACTGGACCTGTGAAAAGTGTATGTTAACAATCCAATTCAGCCCGTAATATCCCTTTAACATGAATTGTTTTAACCTGTCACATTATTAGTTAAACAAATATTGCTTGTGAAATGCGATTAAAGCACATTCAAATAATCATACACAAGCCGTAATACACCAAGATCAATACACTTACCCATTATAAACGGGCTTGCAGCTGTAGTGTAACAGATATGGAAGGGAACAAAAGTGCAAAGAATTGTTAGAGGTTGATTAGCAAATTGGATTAGTTTGCAGCTGGTGACAAGACGCTTACTCGGAGAGTGATTGATGGGGAGGGGCTTTACTCAATCGGACCAGCAGGGGAACTGCTTAAGCAGTATGTATTTTTGCGTATTCACAAGAATAATGCATGGTGTTTTTTTACGAGCATTTCTCGCATGAAACTATTTCTCGCATGAAACCATTTGTTCCTGGTTATCTTTGGCGTGAATAAACAATAAACCCTATGACCTGAACCCAAGTCCTCAAACGGTTTCGTAAACAAAGCGGGGACACAGTTCGAGAAGCAAGTTCAAATAACGGAACAAGGGAACCACTGGTCCTCCTAAGTACAGGTTTCCGAGGTTACTCTAACACTTGTATCATTTACATTCCAATCAAAAGATACTTCCATTTCGTCACAGAAAGTTAATGGGCTCTACATGTATAGTAAATTCCAATTTCGAATTCCCACCAACATTATTTCACTTGGTGAATATTTACTTGGTGCTTTGTATTTTACGAATGTAGGCTTCTAAATCGTCCAAGTTTCGGGAAATTCGTCTCATTTTGGAGATTAACGTTGAACCGGAAATGCAATTTGATATTGCTATCTATCTGATAATGTCTGATATTGCTTTGAATTGTGACACAACTCGAAATGGCTTATTGTTAGTCTGAACATAGATTCAAAATGGCGAGTCATTTTAAGTCTGATCCCGTGCAGCGAGTGCATTGGTCAGAATGACGAGTGACGTATTGATCAAGCTAGTTTAAATAATCTGCGTGTGTATATCATATTCCAATAGGGTGCTGGTTAATAGCGTGACGCATGGGTGTGCAGGTAGTCTTTCGGCAAGGCCACCGTGGCTTAGTAGAGCGGCGAATCAGCGAAATCACGACGCGACTGGAGCAAACACAAAGCCAGCGTTCGCGAGTGGCGAAGCCTAGAGGCCTTTTCACAGCCTTGACTCCAGGGGCGCGTGCGCGTTCCTTCGTTCCTTACACTAACCCCTGGCCGTGATGATGACGTAAGTGACGCTGACTGGCGGGCATTTCGAAGATGCGGGCATTTCGAAGATTGCCCGCCGGGCGCGCAAGTAATGCGCTCGCGTGCTTTGCACGTCTCGTCACGTACGAATATTCAAAACTGCGCGATGCCTGTACGTTATGGATTATGGCAGCCTCGTTTTTTGCTAACCCCCCCCCTGTATCTGCAGTTGTAAAGGGACGAAAGGGGTACGTTTCTTTAAAACAAATCTTTGCTAAAAAACACAATGTCCTAACCTTATGTTTGAAAGCATTGATTTTTCAAAAACACAACTTTCAACATTTTTAAGATGGCGTCGGCGCGTAAAACGGGTAAACTGCAGTCCTAATTATAATGTACCGTATTTCCGCATATTTAAATTACACAATTCCAGGGGTTACGATCGCGCAAGGCATGATGGAAAACAACATGGTGCTGCAAGATCGTACCCACGGGGACGAGGTTGGCCTTTTCAAACTTGATTTAGGCGCGTGCGCGCGTGCGCGCGGGTCCGGGTAGTAGCCATGCGCGATTTATAAGGCTAATGATTGGTTGGAATTTTGCTACCCTTTTAGGGTAGACTTGGCCAAGTCTGGGTTGCGCTCGGTCTGTGCCTATAGTAAATCCACTCGCAGCGCTTACCGCATACGTCCTAACAGTACATAACGCGCGCCCTCATGCGTCGAATCCGGACCATCATGTTAAAAACGTACATGTACATGTTATTTTCAAGTGATGCAGCAACCCCAACCTCGTCCCCAGGGTGTCGAGCAGAACGCGCCCACCACTACCTGCTCTCTCACCCTGGTATTGGATCATTTGCATGTGCAAGATTTTTGAACACGTATGCAAATGAGGAACAGTCTGGTGCCTGGATATGCGTTACACATTAGCGTTTGTTTTTGTATGCGGTGTCTGGGGTAAAAACAGAGTCAATTCGTAGCAGCGCGAGCACGGCGTGAGTTACGAAAACACGATTTTTGAAATCAAACTGTAACGATCTTATCGAGACAACATGCAGTATAATTATTTCATATTAATATGAGCAAATTGGAAAGGAAATTAGTATTTTCGAGAAGGCGTGGACGAATGATCGCGAAACACGTACTGCACGTTGTAAGAATAATAGCACCAAATACACGATATAAATCCATTACTAGCCAATTGGGGTATCCAATCAGGATACAAGAAGAAAGTTTCCTATCCATGGTTTACTATTGGAAACGCGGTTGGAAATAAAGTAAGCACTGGGGACGAGGTTGCAGCAACCCAGACTTGGTCAATCTGCCAAGCGTACGCGCTGGTTTGTTCCACGTTTGAAAACAGTCTATGGAAATTAATTCTCGATGTGATTGTCCTCTACCGATTTCGGTAGAAACCAATCATATCACAGTATTTCAGGTAATGAGCGTTTTTATTCTTAAAAACGCGTGCAGATTGTTTTGATATTATTCCTCACAGGCAATCAGCGTTGTCTCCGTATTCGCGCAGCCAAAGTTTCGTGGAGAACGCACACGCATCCCATAGTGAGGAGTAGAAACAGATACACACACGCGTACGTTCGAAAGCTTTGAAACGGCTCTGGGTACCTGGTCGCAACATCTTTTACAGGTTAACCCCAATAAAAATTCCCTTTTGTTTTGAATGACATTTGAATGTCATATTCTTTATCAATTCAATCCAAGAGCAGCTGATCTTAGCATTATCATCCCAATATAATGTGTTTGAAATCTACAATTAACATTACGTTTTTAAACATTTGCAGATTGTTATCCAGCCTTTCATACCTACTGAAAATAATAAACGAGTCTTCAAAAATTGGTTAATTTGATTGGCCAAGCGATGTTGCTGCATATGCATAGAGATGGTGTTGCATATGCATCGATGAATACGTGCGCGTTCACGCGAGGGGGGGGGCGGTGCTGATGGCAGATTGATCAAGTCAGAATTGCTAACTTTTGCACCACATGTATGCACATGCTCTGCAATACATGCACACACATATGTACGTGTAATACGCGTGTTGTACAATGTACATACAGTGTGTGCGCATTGTTATATGGCACTGAAGTGGAACGCGCGCTGAAGTGTACCTTGTCGGGCATCTGGGAAGGCGTAAACTAAGTGATTTTCGCTACTTTTTTTTCTTTTAAGATTCCGACTTAAGGCAATTCCGACTTGAGTCAAGTCTATTTTAGGGTAGTAAAAATCGAGAAATAAAGAAAAACCTGACTAGTCTTCGCTCCAGTTACTTCGCGGCTTTGCCGCTCCGTCTAATAATAAGGGAATAAATGAGTGCTCCGGAGGTTTTTATCACTCTGTTTAAGACTGCTTATAGAGTCTGGGTGCTGATAATTACCCGAGCAGAGTGATAAATACCGACCAAGCACATATTTATTCCCATTCATAAATACCTTTTCGGTAATAAACTATAAAATAATTCGTTCAAAAAATCCTAATTTTCACTTTATGCTTTTTGAAACATCCCTCTAGCAAAATAATGGAGTGTTCAGCTGGCGAGTAAGACCAAGTTCGCGAAAGGACTATAGTTGACCAATGGTTAACTAACGTTTGCCCGAACTCTGTCTAGTCGACGGTGGTTGACTACGCTAGTCGACTATTTGGAACCAGCTGACTGGGGTTGGTTGCTTCGCTGGTAACCAAACGCTAGCAGAGAGCCAGGATCCAGAAGTTTTGCGATGACATTTTGACCAGCGTTTGACTAGAGACGTTTGCACGTTGCTATCAGTGCGCAGGCGTAAGGTGCGTCACAAATCAACCACTAGTCGACTAATGGTCCTTGCCCGAACTTGGCCTAAGATGTAAACAACCCTTCTATGGAGATTGACTCGCGCGTAGCATGTTCTGCGCGATGTCGCGCAGCACGCACCTGGGGCTTTGCGTTTTGAATTTAGAACTAAAAAATGTTGACTCGCTGGTAGTGTTGCGCATGCCTACGTGAGGATTGTGAACGTTCAACCAATGAAACGGTAAGAGGCACTGGAATTTTAGGAGTCCACATTTTATTGTGACACTGGGAAAGTGTTTAAGACCAGCTAGACATGTCTTTATCATCCGTTTAAGACCGGCCACGTGACGGGCTCTCGACCAATAGGAATAGCTAAACTGTCTGAGGTATTTATGAATGTCAGTTAAAGCCACATTAGCCTTGGCGAAAGGCTAGTGTGCAGGAGAAGCAGGCGATAAAAGTACGAGGCCGTTGCCTGCCTGTCTTCTAATACATGTGTTTGTTATTAGGTCGGATCTCCAGTCTGATTTATCTTACGTTATGACTTACGGTTCATTCGCACGTCCACAGCCAAATAAGGACTGGAGCCAAGTCTGTTAGTTGCATACACTGCTACTTGGTAAGGGGTGTCAAATTGAAGGTCTAACATCTGCATGGAAAATTGATAACGATGGTATCGGACCCAGGCATGTGGGTCGAACTCTTCAGGAATCTTGCGAATGTTGACCCAAAAGTCCTCGTACTTCTCGCCTCCGTCATACCCCCACTGCCAACTGACATAGATTGTCGTACTTGATACGCGCACCCGCAGTACCTTTGGCGGCTCAGGTTTTCCTACACGTTCAGGAAAAAAATAAAACAGAGTGAATCTGATGCCCATTTTGATAAAAAAATACTTGTATTTCAGTAAGCGCTCCGTTAACAAATACAGGATGTCCCACAAAAAATGTCCATCTGAAGGGTTCACAGAATTATCGTTATTTATGGGGAAAAATTCAAGTTCAACTATAGAACTAATTGATAAGCCGAAACATTTTTCTTTCTTGTGTGGAGTTTTTGTTGGATTCGGTTCAGTGGTTTTGAAACAAAGGCCATTAATGTAACACTAGACCATGTTGCCCCATTCTAAGTGTGACAATACAGGGTGTCCCAAACAAATTGTCCCTCTCAGGGTTGTAGCAGTATTTAGAAACAATGGAAAGTTATTTCTACTTTTCTTACAAAATCGTCAGGCTTATTATTTGTATGGCTTACTATTTTTTTTAATTTCCAGACGATGCGGTTCACCGGTTTTCCAAATAAAGGCTATTGAGTAACACAGTACAATTTTGCACCAATCAAAGTTGAACATTTAACTAATAAGTTGGTTTTTTGATTAAATTACTAAACTAAACAAGGAATAGTATTGTTGACATTTCTCATATGTGACTGTGGCCATGTGTTTTGTGTATCTTCTTTAATTATAATAAATGAGTGTCTCAAACACCTGTTAAAACAGTTCAACGTGATTTAGGTCATTCAGGCAGGGGTGGGCCTGAGAAAACAGAAACACATTATGTACGCTCTCAATGTATGTATTGTCAAACTTGGAATGGTGCAAAATGGACTGGTGTTACATGTATGGCCTTTGTCTCAAAACCATTGAACCGAATCCTACAAAAAACTTCACACAAGAAAGGAAATATTTGGGCGCATCGATAATAATATTAAATTAGATTTTCTCCCATAATTTACGAGAATTCTGTACACCGTCCAGAGGGACATATATTGTTGGGACACCCTGTACAACGTCCCGTACAGGAGCCGACTGAAATAAAAAAATATTGGGCTAAGACAATGATCCAGAATCCGGGCTTTATTTTAATGTATACTTTTTTCAGGGTCAAAATGATATATATTTTAGGCAATGTTTTCGTGTCTAACTGACTCGGAAAATGACATAGGGAAGTGTCAGTTTAACCCTTTAAAGGATCAGGTCAATTAAGATCTGAATGCAGTGTCCAATTTGAACGGATCACTCTTTCTGGTGGTTTACCTTATTTCAATAGGGGGCGTTGTTCAAATTCGACGATTATTGATACTAGATTACAGAATGGTGTACCGTATTTTGAACAGGCGGACATTATCATTTTCATTTGGGTGTCACAGCAGGGTGGGGGGTCGACTTTTTGTTAGGAAATTGTATGATATATATATATATATATATATATATTTTTTTGACAGAGCTGGGGGGGGGAGGTTGACCACCAAACCCCCCTCTGGATCCGCGCCTGATACGAAATGAGGCTAATCGAACGCCGCGGTGTATCTTGCCTTGGCATTGTTGAAGGTTACTTTAAATTGTAAACAAACCCTGGTATACTGTCGTCTGCTTCACTTGCACATTACGTTTTATCACTGTAACATGATCAATAATCGCTGAAATCGGAGGATATGCTCTGAATTATTATTTATTACTATATCCAGCAATATTTGTGTCACACATCTCTCAACTATACTCACTTCGTATTCCAAATTCTGACATCTTTAACCTTCATATCCATGAAATCGTCCGGTGACGTCACACACACCAGGGTAGCCACCAGAGACCCGTTCGCGAGCTAGGGTCGGGCAGTGGTGTATGACACCGAGCAGACACGATGATCACGTGATGGCTAATCGAACTGGTTCGTGTAAGTTTTACTTAGACGTGTGAGCTAAACGAACTCACCCTAAATCATTCATCTTCAAACCCAAAATAATAAGTGGTGACAAAGGACACATTTGAAATTAATTTACCTGTTTCTGTCAGTTGTATTTCATGGTCGACAAATGTACCGATGCCGTTGGCAGCCCTGCACCTGTACATCCCATAATCGGTGCTGGAATTCACTGGATTGATGATCAAATGACTTTCGACGGTATGTCCGATATTCTGATCAAAATAAAAGCGGTTCTCCACTGATACTCGTTCGGGGTCCGTGTCTTCGGTTATATTGTCGCCGTTTGGACCGTACCAAGTGACTGTAGCGCGGGGATCGCTTCGGGCGAGGCATTCTATGGTCGCCGTGTAAGTGTCGTTCGCACCAATCCACGTCCTGTCATTGTTGGTAATTATGGGCCCATCTTTGGAGGAAAATTAAGATAAACATATCATGTATACACGGATGCAGGAACAAAGTCCGATCAATGGCTATTCTGAATCAATTGAAGTGGGATAAAGGACCAACCGTATTGGACGTGTCTTGTATTGCTGTTTGCATATTAATGATAATAATAATAATAGTGATATAATAATAATAATTACCGGCAATGGGGGTAATAGGGAGACTTTCCCATAGACTTGTGCACAAAAATGTTCCGACTTAAATGTGCCCTAACCCAATATTCCCTGATCCTTTTCCCACGAATTTCGGTATTTTTACTAATTAGACCACGAGCAACAAATATAACCCAATTGCGACACCAAACTTTTGTCTCTAAAGGGGGGCTGCGCCAATAGGGAGACACCTAGGTGTCTCCCTATTAAGCCCGTGTCTCCCTACTACCGAATTTTCTACGCTAACGTGTCTCCCTAATAGTACAATTGTAGGAATAATGACACTTATATAGCGCTTTACACAAAATGTAAATGTAATGTAATTTTTTTTAAATCTATAAAAGGGTGAGGTAATTTACAAAAGAATCTTAAATTCCTACCTAAGAAACACGAAATTTCCATGAAAAGTACAAAAAGTTACAAGTCAGACTTACAAGTTATCAGACTTAAAACAGTAAAAGATAAAGATGTGACATAAAACTTCAAAAACAAGTAAGAGGGCTTTAGCGGACGATATAATACTGAAAAGGAATATATTGTTTAAAAAATGCGTGTATTTTTCAGGCCAAAAAAAAGTCTCCGGTTTCTGGTATGCGCGCGCGTCGCCGTGGCCTTGCGTGTCGGCAAAACGAAAAAGTTTTTTGTAATGAAAAATGATGACTCAAAACCGCCAAACTCACTGGTTTGACTGGAATCCTGCTGCTGCACAATTTTAACGTGTTTTTAGATGGGTTTATGATCGAAAATAAGCTTCATGTGGGCTCTCCGCGACTCACATATATTTGCACTAAAGTTTAGTTGGGCACCATTTGCAGTCATCAGTCGACATTTGAGGCAAAAAAAATCAGGTAAAAAAAAAAGCCGCGTCGCCGCACCACTTTTTGGGCAAGCTCCATACCAGGAACCGGAGACTTAGTTTTTGGCCTTACACCGTGCTTACATTATTTTCTAAGAACACCATAAACGGCACCTCGTTGAGTCTGGAACTATTACTTAACAGTAAAATCCGTTGTCTTATCTTTCTTAAGCTTTGGCATATAATGAATTTCCTTATCCTCGAATTGATGTCCCAAGCTGCCAAAAGCACATAGGTACAGCCCGATAGTCCGAAGGTTCGATTGTCCGAAGGTTCTTTAGTCCGTAGGGACTCATTAGTCCCGGTAGGGTTTGATAGTCCGAATTGACAATAAGGTTCGATAGTCCGAATTGACAATAAGGTTCGATAGTCCGAATTGACAATAAGGTTCGATAGTCCGAATGGGCAATACGGTACACTTCGGTTATCGGACCTTACTGTTGATTCGGACTAAAGAACCTTCGGACTATAGGACCTTCGGACTATCGGGCGGCCCCCAAATTCATATAGTTTGTCAAACCACGAGGGCCCTATGTTTATATCAAAGATGATAGTCATCAAAATTTATGAGAACTATTCACTCAAAAAATCAGCTAAATAAAGTGAATACTTTTAGAATCCATTCATTTAATTAGTTTATTAGAGCGTTTTCCTTAACAAAGCACCGTGCATTGTATCATGCCTTTGTTTTGCGTCTGAGGACTTCGAACCTGCGATAACAATATACCCCGAGGGCCTGAGGCCACGTCCTCGGAATGATTTCGTATACAAACCATATGGAAATACAAAAACAATGTAAGCCCATGAGGGTCCTTTGCAGTATAGTAAAAAAAAAAATCAAAAAAAAAAATCGGTATGTACACGAATGTAAGTTGGGGGTTATACAAATGTACTCACAAAGGAGTGGTAAAGGCATCCAATCCGAAAATGTTGTGGGTTGCCAATAGTTTGATGTCCAAGAGATGCTCCCAACACATGCGTAATAGCCGGCCTGGTTCCCAGACACCCTTGTTAGGGTCAAATTGTGGCTGCCTTCTACGTATGTCGGTTCGGTTAGAGTACTTATCCCATAAAGATTGTGCTCCCACTCAATCCATACAGAGAGGTCAGGGTTGTCGCTGTTGATGGTGCAGGTCAACGTGACGTTGCTGCCCTCAATAATAGTACCCCCTGGGGAGCTGGTCACGGAAAGTGCCCAATCTGTGCAGAAACAATAAAAAAGATAAATCACTATAACGATAACGGAGCCTATTATAGCTTAGTTCGATATTTGATATTCAATAGCCCTGTCTGTACAGCGAATATGGCTGTTGCCAGTTTTATATTTTTAGGGCTTATGTTCGATGTTTAATTGCATTTGTAAATTTAACATGGATGTCACTAGTTTGATACTGGGTTTTTGAGATTTTATTCCATATTTGAAAAAAAGTCCACTTCCCCTCATTTTGTATAAAAATAAAGAAGACATGTTAATAATTGGTATACAGACATTCACTGTAAATCAGAGAGCACATTTTGTTGTACTGAGAATAATAAAACGCAAGGTTTCAGCGCACAAAACTGTTAAAGTGTTATACCATGTATTGAAACAAGATACAGCATGTCCCAATAAACGTTGTGCACGAGGAAATCGCTGATGTTCCCAAAAGTTGGTTAGACTAACTATTAAAATTTTATAGCATTTTCAAGCATATGGTCTTGTTTATAATTGGTAAAATAAAAAAAAATTCAACCATGCAAACCAGAGAGGTCTTTGATTTGGTAAGGCTTTGTATTTTTCAACCTGCACAATGTAATTTTCACACTAAATATTTGCTTGTATTTATACGTGGTAAATCCTGTTATTGAAAATTACTGGAGCATCAATGTTGTGAAGACCCTTTTGACGTTCTTTGTTAACATGCATATTATGCAGGAGGAAAATAATATAGCCTTACAAAATCAACGATATCTCTGGTTTGCATTGATGAATTTTCTTGATTGCAAACAAGACCATAGGCTATAAAATAATATAAACTTGATTAGCTAGCATGACCATGCCTTTTGAGCAAATCAGCGACTTCTTCCTGCACAAAGTTTATTGTGACGCGTTGTAGAGTTTATGATAATAATTATAAAACCAGAGTGCCATTTTGCAGCGAATTGGGTCACTGTATAACCACGCCATTATGTGGGTGTAACTCAAATACTGAAGAAAAAAATCCTTTTATTTCATCAGTTCAACACTTATTGATTGTCATATGTAATTTTCGTGCTGTTAACTATCGTCAATAACCTATGAGTTACGCCTGATTGTAAGCCCCAAAATGGCGTCATTGCAGCGGCCTCAAAATAATGTCTGTTTGCCATGCACAACCAATATCTGCTTAACAATAAAAAAAAAAAAAAAATGTCAAATATTTTTTCGAAATAAGACACTTCAAAACCACTCTGATAAATAAAACAAACTTCCAAATGAGGGCATAGAAATAACTGGTGGTAAAAACCTACTGACAGAATATGACCTTCCCCTTGACCTTGGTGTCATCAATGAATACATGGAATTGCCTGTCCGTCTCTTGTCACACATTATTCTGATGATTTTGTTTACGTCTTTGATCTCGCATATGCATTCAGGTTTGGGTATACTGATTTAATGAAAAAGCATTAGGGCTTTTGATTAGTAGGTGTATGAGTTAGACATCCGTTCTCGATAAAATAATGAATTTAGTCTATACTAAAGAAAATTCAGACTGAACTCACATTGTGTAGAGATCTGAACTAACGCCAGCACCACAACAGCGTATTTCATGATATGCGCCATCTTCTCAGTACTGTTTTGAGCGACGTTAGAGATAGATATTTAGTACTACAGTATTTCTTCCATATATTGTGGAATTTGGACTCATTATCGATGACCCTTTTGGTTTTGATTGAATATTAACCAATGGCGCTGGAAAGGCTATCTAATTATAAGGCCAAGTTCGAGCAGCGACTATTTGTCAACCATTGGTCAATTTTGCCTGGTAGCCTGTAAACAAAATATATCCTTGGTACCAGGCAACACCGACCAGTGGTTGACAAATAGTCGCTGCTCGAACTTAGCCTTAAGAGAGTAGGTTAAATGTTGATTTGTTTTCAACTGGTACTGGGTACCACGCGGAATGAGTAAAGAAGGTATTAATAGACCCATTATCTATTGCCTGTCCTGACAGAGATTTTTAGGACAAGATCAGTCACTATACATACTCAAGTACATGTATATAGGATACGCCTACGCCTGTACAGTGCATTAACATATAGATAAAATAATCAGGGGCGTAGGAAAGCCATTTTTTAGGGGGGGGGAGATTTCTTGAAAAGGGCACTCGCATATCCGTGCTGAAATGTAGACACGTTTTTTTTTCTCCAGACACTTGGCCTCCGTAAAATCAAATAGTGTGCGTGTGTGTGTGGGGGGGGGGGGGGACCATCTGTCGATGGGGGCACTGTTCAAAACGACTATTATGAACGCTAACGGACAATATATGGCGCTTTTCGGGTCGACAATATGCGCAAAAAAGGCACGCAGAACGGCTGTTGGCACAAAAAAAGACACTAAAAAAAGGCACTCGTTCAGAAAAAAAGCACTTGTTAAAAGAAGGGGGGGTAGCGCTTGCAAAAAAGGGCATTTGAATGGAAAAGGGCAGTCTTTACAAAATATTGGGGGATTCCCACTTAACCACCCCCACCCCCGCTGGCCATGCCTATGGTAATACAACCTTATTTTAAGAATAGTACTTGCATTATAAGGAATTATTGAGGTCCGATAAACGTTGAATATTTAACATAGTGAAAACTCTAATCACAGCCACTCTCGTAGAGAAATTTGAATGAACTATTTAATATTGAATCTAGAACAACGCATATAATCGACACACAATAAACATCATAACAGTGTACCTCAGATTTTAGCTCACGAAGACGGCATCGTCCATTCACGATGCCGTCATCCTGTGATATTATCTCCAAAGACAACATCCGGAAGACGACTTTGAAATACCTTCTTGTACTAATACTGACAATTAAGTACTACAAGTGTACACTTGGCCAAATGGAATTGAAATATAGCTTTATTCACTGATATGTTATATTTATATTGTTTTTTAAAGTTTCATCTGGATTTTAATGAATTAAAATGCGACTTTTAATTCTTGTCATCATAAGATTCTTTTTCAATACGATAGGATAGGATAATATATTTCTTGGCAACCGTTAGGCTGATTACATAATACACCAATTTCACATAAAATTATAACAGCTTAAAATACACATAAATTAACGGATGCAAAATACCACGAACAATGATCCCAAGCTAAAACATAAGAAAACAAGCAGATCAAAAAAGGAGATTGCGTTAAAAACTACCGGTTGTTTTAAGGATTACAAAAATGCATGTTCTTTCTTGTATAATATACTGTTTCGATGGCCAATTGAAAATTATTTTCAAGGTGATAGCTACCATCATTTAATAAAGTTATAATTATTATGTAGATCTATATATACATTGAATAAGATAAGGACACCCAACAAAGTCATTGCTGTTCTGAGGAGGTTTAATATAACGTTTCAAATGGACATAGCCGTTCTTCATCAGGCACTGTATAAAGCAAAAGAATGATGAAATTGAAACATTGAATTATAATAAAACGAATTATCGCCTTAACACTTATGGTCGCTTTACTCAAAGTTTGCCCCTAGGTGACCATATGTGAAACTTAACAAAACAAAAACTAATGAAATGCAACACACACTTTGTGAAAATACAATCAAAGGAATTCATGAATTAAAAAAAACCCGTCTGACTGTACCGATAGGCCGGTGCCAAAAAGCCAAACAAAACAACACGATAAACAAGTGATCTAACTCCGTGAAACTGACAACCCCTAAAATTGCGCTTTCAAATACATAATGTACATCACAAAAAACACCATTAACATGCTCAGTCTTCAACAAACAAAGCCTTGTCGGATCCTGTCCTCTCCACAGAAAGTCATCTCTTGCCTTTTGTCAAGCTAAATAATAAACTTTCAATCGATCGATAACGGCCACGATAATTGCCAATTACACTGACTAAGTGGCAGGTTCACACACAGTTCGCGGATCGCAACAGATCTTCCAATACCAAACAATGTCCGTTACATTAACGCGAGTTCCCCAAAGGAAATGTCTATCAAGACGTTTTCGTAAAACTGTTCAGTTGCCCGAATACAATTCTTTGTAGCCAACATGCGATTATAACCCTTGATCTCTTTTGATAAATAATTGATTACTTTTAAAGATGTTGCCAAAAATATGCTTGCGTAATGGAAAACAAATATCTATATACATGCACTTCGCATTTAAACCTGCTCTCTTAAGCATTTTCTTAATCAAATGACTTTAAGTAAAATCTTGTAACTTAGAACAACTATTTATACACACATAACATTAAGAAACAATTAGAAAAGTCTAGATCTGTACAATTACCCAGTTGGAAACAAAGATACTGACATTAATGACATTTAAAAACGATCCGATATATTCCTCAATTCATAAAAGAGACATTTCTGTAAGGGCGTCCTCATATTCTTGTTCAGCTGCTCGAAAAATACATTTTGTTTGTTGTCAACACGCGATTTACATGTAACTCAGGTAAGTTATTTGATACAAAATTAATGAGATGAACAATAATTAAACATGTATTTTTATACAATGCATAACTACCTAGCTTTTTGACACCGATTTATAGTTTTCAATGCACTTCATGCAACGCTTTGTGAAGAGAACCACGACACAAATTTGTTAACGTCAAGCTTCTGAAAATCAAATATAAATAAAAAAGTCACCCAAATTCTTTCCTTAATCTACAGATAAATTGAATCAAATTATATTTAAAATTAAATTAATTTCAGAGATAGTTTTCGTTTTGCAGAAATGACACTGGAGCCACAGAACGCGGTTTTAAGAAACCTTGGATTTTTTGAAATTTTTTGAACAAATACAATGGTTTGAAAAAAAGTTTCCTATAGTAATGTTTTGAGATAGTTATGCACTCAGGAATTATAATTATTGAACATTATTTTTAAAATATCCCGGAGAAATATAATTCTAGTGGAAATAAAGGACACAATTACAACGACATTTATAGTTCTGATGATAGTGAGACTCATGCCTGCATTACGTCATCATGTGCCTGCCTTGGTGGATGCATGCACGGTCCAATAGGCATCTAGACTTGTTCTTCGTTTTCATTGATAGCCTGCTGGGATGTGTGAGATGACACACAATCGTACGCCGGTGGGGGTTCATCGTCATTTTTGCCAGCATTGACATCCATTTCTACATTAAAACAAATATGTAGGTGATCTAGATCAGTTTTATGCATGGCTGTGCACAATCATGTCTAATGTTGTTTGGCTGAATCCAATTTGATTGCGTGGTTTATATCAATATTTTGGCGCCATCATAATAGCTTAACTGGTAGGGAATGTTTACATTTAGGCATCGCTGAGTTTTGTTCATGTTTTATATTGTTGATCAATATATCATTAACACAGTATTCGGGCAAAGATTTTGAGCCCAATTTTACAGAGGAAAGCAAATCGCCACTGGATAACTGCTTTTGATAATCTTTTCCATGAAAATTTTCTGAGGACACTGAGTTCTTGAACCAATTCTGAGCCGACATTTAGTCAAGATCACTCAATTTCTGATTATCAGCTGCATGCACCCAGCTGATCCTAAGGAAATTGATCTGAAAATCATTGGTAATGCTAAGCAAAGTTTATGTCTAGTGAGGGTTTGTGGTATAACACTAGTGGAAGAATCTCTTTTGAGAAGATGTGTCGTTCTGAAAAGAACCAGTGGGTTTTTTTTCAGAACGATACATCTTCTCAAAAGAGGTTCCTGGGTTTTACCGCGAAACCTTCATGTATGTTTGTTGTACATACCAGGTGTGGACATTCCTTTGTTTTCATGTTGTAGTTATTGTGTTTTCATGTTGTAGTTATTAAGACATATCAGTGAATAAACTCATCCAGCTAATCAAACGGTGAAAACTCTTTCAACCCATTTTTTTCTATGATTTCCTAAAGTGTTTCTCTTCATTTTGCCACAGATAATACATGGTGAATGTAATGCTTGTACATCAGATCACGCCGCCACCACGCAAAATTTCAAATCTTACTTAAGTTGATGTCACTGCCAATTCACGGGGACACTGGGTTACTAAACTGGAATCACCGATTGAATATTTCAAGGATAGTGTGTCGGCTTTGTTGGCCAACAGGGCGTTCTTACCAACTGCTTGCACGTAGCTTGGAGGTGCATCGTACGAAGGGGTGTAAACCTCAACTGTCCTGAATAGTTAAGAGAAAAGCACGACAAAACGCTTTGATATCTTGACCCTACGATCAGTTTTCTAAATAACGCCAAGCCTAGCAAATAGCCTATTCCATGCATTCATCAAGTCAACCGTCCATCTAGCATGAACGATATGTCTGACCCGCCTAAAGCAATCAAATTGTAGCTGAATGAGAAGGTCAGTCTTTCACTTGGCTAGGAGTAAGGGGCTTCCAGGAAAAACAACTACAGTTTAATCCAGTTCTACTGGAAACTGGTGACTCATTTTGAGCTGGTTAATTGGTTTAACTGGTTCAAAACAAGCAAGCAAGTTCATAGCCAGTCATAAATGTCCAGGTCAAATGGTACCAGTTGCGGTTGAAACCAGTTGAACTCAATTAATGCAGACTATTCAATTGACCGTCCATATTATCTTTGAAACAAAGATCGCTATGAACATTTCTCTTTTAGGTCATTTAATACCAGTGGCCCAAATTTTGGTCCGAAGATGATAGCCTATCTACCAGTGTGAAATTTCCTGCAAAGGCAACCTGTCAGCTCAGAGTTATAGCAGAAAATATAAATATTTAGGAGCTGTACCTGTTTTGCTGTCAACCGCCACCCAGTTAGTGTTGGAAACAGGTGTAATAGAGGAACCGCCCTATAGACCAGCTAGCGCTCAGCATACATAGCAAGCGTGATATCCACGAGTCTGCCATGCAGTATGCAATTATAATCGTGTATTTTATTTCCAATATTCAACTCGAAAAAAGGAGAGAAATACAAATGTCCATCAAGTCGGACTCAAGTCCAAGTCGGTGTACTGAGTCAATAGCACAGATTACCCTTTAACCATCTACACCACAAGTTTGCTATCTATAGGGGGGGGGGGGTATGAATGATGACCAGACATAATACCTTCTGATATGGAGGCGAAATGACAGATACATTTGAGGACATTCTTTTCTTAAAATTTCAAAAAAGCAAACCAGCAAAAACTGAATAATATATCAGGGGAAAGTTAGCAAGCGTGCACTTCATTGACAAGGCTAAAACTCATTGGACCAGTCAGCAATTTATGTCACAAGCAACATCTTAATTTTTTACGTCTGGTAAAAGCCTGCATAGTTCGCTAGGTCACATTTTCCTAGCCACACAGTATTTGCACGTCAAGTTTATATCAATTCGCATGATGGACAGTGTTTCTGTATTAAGACTCTTGCCATTGCGTTTTTGTGAAAAAAAAACAGCATGTCATTACTTACGGATTTGTTTGCGGTCCATTTCTCATGAACTCATCTGTGATAAATACATGATAAAAGTACAATTTACATCAGAGAGAGATATGTCCAAAAGATGGAATATGCGTTTGGGTGAAAACAAATACTTTTTTGAGTTTTACCACTCACCGACGTGTGTTTACAAACAGTGTATACTCAGTGTTGTCTGGAGAAGTTGTGAAAAAAAACCACATCTTACTCGGGTTGGGATGCAACCCATGAGCTCCTGCTAACTAAAGGCAGACGTCTGACCACTCGACCACCCAGCTTGCTGGGGTCGGCTAGCTGGTATGAATCTGATATAGCAGCGGGTACCGCCACCAAACTTTCAAAAGATGGACGCGTCGGGATGATGTACATTACATATTGAGATATTTTTTATGTGTGATTTAAAATAAATTTGATTACCTTGGGTTATCGAGAAAAAAAAAATTCCTTTTATATTTTATTTGCTTTTGGAAGTTGTGTTCCGGTTGTTTTTCTGCACCATTTACATTTGAGAAATTCATTGAAAACTTGCGATATCCAATATTTATTGGTTTATTTCATCAAAATCATGTTGCAGCAAAATGCTGAATAACATGACATTTACAGCCTTGAATGTTTATTCATGTTTTGAATAAAAAAGCGATATTTACTTGCAAGTCACATTTTCCTGCATACTGATTTAACGGAATATATAATCACCAGCATGAAATAAAGCAGATGGATTGCGGGAAAAAGCATGTGGAAAGCAATATCTATAAAAAAACGATTGGTTGAGTGTAGAACTCGACGTTTCGGACAGTGTGCTCTGCCCGTCCTCTGGAGGGTGAGTGATGGGCTGTGGATGATGCTGGAGATTTAGGGCTAGGTGTGTTCAGTGGGGTGTGACTGCTGGATGTTTGTGCGCTGGGGTGTGTTGGATGCAGGATGCTGCGCCCAGATGTCGTTGATGTAGAATCCGATGTTTCGAGTGACTGTGTTGTTGCAGTGGATCTCGATGGCTTCTCTGATGCGTCTTTGGTGCCAGTGGGTGACCAGGGCGATGGTGTGGGCTTGGTCCCAGTGGATGCGATGATAATGTACGTGTGAGTGTTTGATGATGGCTGACTCGTCGATTTTTCCTTTTCTGCCGTGTGCTCGATGTTCAACGCTGGTCAATATATTGACCACTGTTGAAATATTGAACTCGGAATATACTGCAATATATTCCGAGTTCAATATTTCAAGAATACCAAGTGGATTTGTTCGCTTTAATTTTGCTTACCATGATGGCTGGTCTTGGCACAGTTGAAGCACTTGCAGTAGCACATTGCAAAGATCGCAATTATCAGGAGAATGAAGCCAACAGACACGCCCACAGCTACGATCACTACATTATCATTCTTCGCATCGCCTGTTGCAATTGGTATGGTAGGCCGAGGAGTCGTAATAGTAACTGTACAGAGATATTTGGTAATCGAGGTGGAGACGATGAGCTTCATAAATCTGACTATAGTGAACCTGCTTTTGGCCAAGCGTTATTATAAAATTAAGGGATTTTGAATGGAAAATTAATGATTTTTGAGATACCGGTGTTAATGCCACATCCAACTTATTCCTTTCCCAGTTTCGAATTGAAAAGAAAGCAGATGTACGGATTTCTTGATCGCCAATACAAATGTTTGTCTATGGTGTAAATCGAAGACATCGCGCTGTTTCTTTTGTTTCTACTTTTTTGACAGCATTGGTTTTGCACATGTTGCCACTTAAGGATTGTCCAAGGCCTCACTTGGGTATGTGTCCCCAATCAGAAAAGAAGTAGGCCGACCTCGAGTGTGTCTTCGATTTACACAGTAAATAAAACATGTGCACCCGAACATAACACGCGACCTAACTTACGAATCGATACTTCAGACGGGATACTGCACTAGGCATATGTCCGAAATTAGAAAAGAAGTTTTATGGTGTTCCCAATAGACATGTGTACACAGACGCACATCATAACTTACCAATCGTAACATGAGACGAGTAACCGCACACCTCGTCCCGACAGTATAGACAGTGGAAGTGGACTGTGGGAAACGGGTCGGAGTACAGGAAGTCCACGTCATGCTGAATGCAGTCCAGGTCTGGCCTCAGACTCACCCATTCCCCTTGAGCTTCGTCATATACCTCAAGTCGTAGGCAGGTTCCGGCGTCGTCGTCTTCCGGTATACCGGTGATGACAAACTTGCCTTGTGGCTGGATGTATATCACCTCTATACCTGGGAAAGTTAGCAAATATTGTTAATCAAGTTCCTATGTGGAATATTTAACTGACCTCTGCAATTTCATCTTTAAAACGAGAGTCCCGTGCTTTTTGGGTGGGTCAACCTTAAACATTTCTTAAATTAAATTGATCATTTCTCGGATGTTCTCATGAAGTGGCAAAATCATACATATCTGGCAAAAAAAGGGGAATCACGAGATAATCGTTTTTGAAGCTACTCTTTTTCTTTTAAATACATTATCAACCAGTTTGCAGTTACAGAGTCGGACAATTCTGCATTGTCCAATAACTTATGCCTTGCTCTGTGCAAATTAACAGCTGTTTGTAAAAATACATCTTACTTAGAAGGTAATTCAAAAATGCTTTCATCGTAACGTTTCAAGTCTTTTGTCGTCCTATTGATGTGCAAGTATTCATTTTGAGTGATATAATTCAGTGATTGCACATTAACGGATGTTAAATAGATAAGAATCGAATGCACAGACCTCATTCAATTAAGGTGTGCCAAATTGAATGACGGCTAATTGTTATCTTATATTGAATGAAGCAATTTTTGATTTGGAAACAAATTTGAATGTCTATAGACGAAATTGAACGTAATGAACATGAATAAGAACCGAACAAGAAGTTTGATAAAAATCGCTTTCATATTTTGTTCTAAAACAAACGTGAATGAATTTCTAGCTAATTTGAGCGGGAAAACCTTTAGAAACCTTTCAACTTTGTGGTTTTAAAAGCATTCCACCTCCAATTGTAATATAAGCCTACATACTTAACATCCAAACAGGCAAAGCATCGTAATCAGTACACTTACCCATATAATATGGGGATGTAGCTGCAAAGTAACAAAAATGGAAGGAAAACAGAAGTGAAAAACTGTTAGAAAGGAATTGTAATTAAGCCCAAAGTTGATCGACAAAAAATAACTCGGTTATAGCTGCCAACTAGCACCTTGGGAAAGTCAAAAAGCGACAGGGTGGTTGTTGGGAGGGGGAGGGGCTTGAACAATCTGCCCTTAGGATGCACTGTTCAAACATGTATGTGTGCACATCATGTATCAAACACTAATTTTACTTCCCAATACACGATTCGCTGTGCGCGTGCAAATTTATAGAGGATACCAAGAATTCTAGTTTGGAAGAATGTGCACAAGTAAGATAACCTTCATCTGTTGCAATTTACGTGCGAATTACATTTCCGTCTTCGATGTTTCCGATTGCATGGATTTACATAATGCAGGTTTGGTTACCACTGCTCCCATCGTGAACATTTATCTTGTGCGTTGATCCCGATTTCCAAAGTTAAGACCTTTAGTAAAAACACTTTTTACACTACAGTTCTCTCTTTGTGTGTCGGGCCTCGGGTTATATGTAGAACACGTACACATACGCAGATTTAATGAGAAGTGTGTGCTTGTTTGTTGATTTGTAGTTTGCTGGGTGGGTTGTTGGGGTGTTTGTTTGTTTGTTTCGTTTGTCTGTTTGTATTTATTTGAGTGTCCACGGATGTATCACTAATACAAAAACGGGATATGAAGACCCAGTCACAAATTCTGATAAGCAGTGTCAACATGTGATGTAATACCACATCCGAGCGGTTGTCCAGGTTAACATAAAAAAACTACATGCAGCTTCCATTGTGACTATTATTGCTACTCACGTTTAGTGCGCACGGTCAGAGTCGCATAAGGACCGGAGCCATGTTTGTTTGTTGCATACACTGCTATTTGGTAGAGTGTGTCCGCCTTGAGGTTAGGGAAATAATCCGACATATCAGGAATCATGCTCGGTCTCCAAGCGTGTGGATCGAATTCCTCAGGAATCTCGCGTTTGTTGACATAATAACGCTCTAACTTCTCGCCTCCGTCATATCCCGACTCCCATTGGAACACGATTGAATCTGTTGATAAGTAATCCAGCCGAAGTCCATTTGGCCGCTCAGGCTTTCCTAAATTCATGAAAAAAAGAAGAAGAAGAAACCATAACATTTAGAGCTTCGCATTTATTGAGTTTCAAACTTTGGGTGACCGGGCAGAAAATTATTTCATAGGACATTGCATATGTTGTGCATATTTTTTTTTTTATGTTATAACATAAATTTGGTCTATCGAGTTTAATCATTCGTTTTACTTGATAAAAAAAATCATCTTTTGTACACGAACACGTTATTAACAGTTTGATGACGTCACCAGTTAAAATGTGCACATGAATACTGATTTATTTATGAGAGGATACATGTTCATCATGAGGTGAAAAGAAGTTCTGAAAATGTGGAAGGTATAATGATTATAAAAGTGTCAGATGCTGAAATGCGCGCAGCAGAGGCTCTCGGGAAACAAGCATAGGCCTACACTGCCTAATTCGAGTCAATGATGAGAACAAATTAAATTTACCTGTTTCTTTCAAAAGTATTTCGTGCTCGTCAAATGTACCGGTGTTACTGGTAGCTCTACACCTGTACATCCCATAATCGGTGATGTTCTCCACTGGAGAAATGATCAGGTGACTGATGACATGATATTCAAAAAACCCATCTCCTGTAATGTTATCTTCCAGTGAAATCCGGTCAGGTATTGTGTTGTTGGTTATGATGGTGTCGTTTGGACTGTACCAAGTGACATTGGGGAGGGGATTGCCTTGGATGATGCACTCTAAGGTTGCTGTGTAGTTGTCGTTCGCACCAATCCAGCTTCTTTCCTTGTCAATGATTTCAGGCCCATCTTTGACAAAATAAGAGGTAGAAAAATATGACAAATAAGGTCCGCGATTAGGTAAAAGTCATCCGTTGGGAATCGTGTACAAAACCAATGGCGACTCTCGCAAACATATCCAGGATATAGGGGCTTCAAGAGTAGTAAGTAAAGTAAAGTAAAGTAAAGTCTGTCACGAGCCAATGTAGCTCATCAGGCCGGCGTTTATATCCAGTTTCAGTAGCATGAAACGACTGAGAACATTTCTATTCCCCGTGGATGGGATGCTAGTCCATCGCAGGTTACTCCCCAGCTAATGGCGGTACCCATTTATACTCCAGGGTGGAGAGGGGCAAGCGGGGGTGAAGTGGCTTGCCCAAGGACACAATATATGACAAGCAGCTGGATTTGAACCCCTGACCCTCTGATCATGAGTCACGAACCCTAACCACTAGTCCACACACTCCCCCACTCAAGAGTAACTGCAAGCAATCAAAATTATTTTTTTACAACCAACGACGAAGGACGTACCACTCTGGTATGTGTATACAGTCCCAACAGGTGATCTTAAAAAAAAAAACACACTCACAAAATTTGTTTTACATACTCTATGTATGTGGATATTCCTTTGTTTTCGTGTAGTTAAGAAAACTAGGTACAAAAATAACTTTACTTGAACTGTGAAAACTCTTTCAACCCATTTTTTTTTTAATTCCCTATAGTGTTTCTCTTCATTCTGCCATGGATAAACTTAACCCCAAAATTCCTCTAAACCTGTTTTCCAGAGAAGGCGAAACGTTATGTGGGCACGGCTTAGTCAACATAACGTCAATACAACCGGCATTATGTGGACATCTTTTGTTCACAAGTCCACATAGTGAATGTAAAACAAATTCACGCACACCCACACACGCAGGCATAGAAGTGGGGTACTTCCTTAGTTCTCGTGTACTAAAATTTTGCAAAGTCGCGCACTAATTTCAAAATGCTCTTATTCTAACCAGAATAAATTTCCCGGGCTGAAATTCGGACTTAATATCCCTTTTCCAAAACTCTTCAATTTACGACACAACAACCCTCCTTGAAAATTACTAGTTTTTGAGTAAAATTCATATATCTATTTCGTAAAAAATTGAGGGTTGCTAAAACTGTACCCAGTAAGTCAGGGGGCATTCCTTGTGGGGTACGTCCCATTGTTTCGGTACCCCATACGGCAGTGGTAAGGTTGTACACGCAAGGTGGCTCAAACACTGAGGGTGTTAACACCATTCCGGGGCAATGAGACCCTGCAAGTCGGTCTTAGTCGGTTTTGAGTTTGCAATTTTATTTAACAAGAACACAAAAATAGATAGGTATAGGGCCTAGGTCTACAATAGGTAAAGGGCTTAGGTCTACAATAGCGACTGGTGTGGAGATCGTTGGGAGGGGTCGTATATACTCACAGTAGACAATAACGGCAGTCCAGAATGAAAATGAATCCGGGTTCCAATCGCCCGATGACCAGTACGCCCTCCCAGCACATCGGTACCAGCCAGCCTGGTCCCTGAGCAACCCCTCAAGGGTCAAGCTGTTGCTGCTCTCAGTAAACGTCGGCTCGGTGAGATTGGTCGAGGTCTCCTGATTGAGAGTGTACTGCCACTCGATCCATCCCGAGTTGTAGGTGTTGAGGAAACAGGTCAGCGTGACGTCACCTCTCTCTGAAACAGGTGCCGATGGGTTCTTGGTCACGGAAAGCCACACTGCACAAGTTACGTAAACAAAGACAAAATACCAGAGAGTTTTATGGAATTTCATTTTGGAAAAGGTCTAGTTTTACACGATTACATGTGTTTGTACCCTGTAAAATGATATTGTTTGGCAAAACACTGTAAGCAGTGGCGTAGCCAGGAATATTTAAGTGTGTGTGTGGGGGGGGGGGGGCGCTGGGGGGCTGGAACATTTCATGGGGGGGGGGGCGTCATGTAGGGGCGTCAATCGCTTCTCAAAAGTGTGTGGGGGGGGTACATACCTTGATCAGAATTGATGCGAGCGCGAAGCGCGAAGCCCTTACGGCGTGGGGGTTCGGGGCCCGCTTAAGGGCCCCGAAAAAAATGGACTCTAGATGTTCTGTGGTGTGATCTGAAGCACTTTCATACCACTTTCCTCCATGCTTTAACTAATATTTTCTTAGCAAAAGATAATTATTTGAACATCGTTTTCGAGGTTGGAATCACTGAATCAGCTATCAGTATTCTGAGCTATAGGCGGGGGTTCAGGGCCCGCTTAAGGGCCCCGAAAAAATTGGATTCTTGATGCTCTTTGGTGTGATCTGAGGCAATTTCTTACCACTTTAACCAATAATTATCTTAGCACAAAAGATAACAATTTAAACATAATTTTCGAGGTTTTCTCAGCTAAAGGCATCAGAAATTTTTTTTGAACATTGTTTGCGAGGTTGAAGTCATTGAATCAGCTACCAGAATTCTGAGCTATAGGCGTGGGGTTCGGGGACCGATTAAGGGCCCCGAAAATATTTGGATTCTAAATGCTCTGTTGTGCTATCTGAGGCAATTTCTGACCACTTTAACCAATATTTTCTAAGCAAAAGATACATTGTAGTACATAATAGGGCCCTGTAAATGAGACACGAGTTCAAAAATCGGGGGGGGGGGGCATTTGATATTGTGTCCCCCACCCTTCAAAAAGTGGGGGGGGGGGACCAGTCCCCTGTCCCCCCCCCCCCCCCCCCCCCAGGATTGACGCCCATGGCGTCATGTAGATCAAATATAATTTTTTTAGAAAATCTCAGTGGGGGGAGGGGGGGGGGCGTCTGGGGGGGTGGGGGCGATAAGGTTTCATGGGGGGGGGCTGTCGCCCCCACGCCCCCCCCCCCTCGGCTACGCCACTGATTTCAAGGAATTTTAATTGGTCTATTATTATTATTTAGCTTATCTGAATGGAGGAAAAAGTTTGTGTGTGGCCAATTCGCGTGTTATCATGATCGCTGACTGAAACTGTGTGACCCACGGACCACCTGTCTATAATACGTGTTCCGTGGTGTGAGCGAGCAGTGCAGTGGGTGTTAATACGCATTTTAGATTACCATTATGCGCTATGTCACGCCGGTTGCCAGCTTACTGGTCCGCGGTCGCCGGTCGAAGGGTCGTTTCTCAGTGGTCACCATGTGGATCATTCGCGACTATTTAGATTTAGTCAATGATCATTTTTTTAGAAACTCAAAATCTCAGTTGGGGGGGGGGGGACTGGGGGGGGGGCGACAAGGTTTTATGGGGGGGGGGGGCGGTCCCCCCTGTAAGCAATGCTAATTGCCAAACTTTGGTGTAAATTCATCCTTTTGTGGGTAAATTTGGGAGAATTTGCCAGAGGCTGAAGTCAGATGGTACATTCCAACCCTTTGCCGAACGTTTGTTTTTAATGTGAAGGTATACTTACCTTTGAAAACGTAAGAATTCCTACCGCACCGTCCATCCCGGCAGTAGTACGATACTATATTGTCGGAATACGGGCCGAAGTATTTGAACTCGCCGTCATGCTGAATGTTGTCCAGGTCTGGCCTCAGACTCACATCATCCACGCTTCCCGTCGCCCGCCCCGCTAGTCGTAGGCAGGTTCCTTTGTCGTCGTCTGTCGGCATGCCAGTGACGACAATTCTCCCATTTGACTTGATGTATGATACTGATATACCTGAGGGCGATCAAAGTTAGACGATGTCATTTGTGGTACTGCTCACCTGTATGGGTCATTTTCTAAATCGGTCCTCTCACGGTGAAAGGGTGGAGGCCTAACTGGAATTATATGTCTTCTTCTTCTTTTTGTTAGATAAAGTTACTTAGGGGTTTCTTATGGCCTTCCATTTTAAATATAGCATACAGGGCGTATCTTGTGCAAAATTAGGCCTGTGTGTTTTAATTTATTCGACAAAAGGGCGTATATTGAGATGCATCCTCTTTGTGCTCGATGCAACCTGATTGTAACGAGGCAAAATGGCATAACTATGCAACATACGCATTTTTGCCTTATTACGTAGAACGTTACACTCATCGTCAAAGTGCGTTAATAATTGTGCATTTAGTTTAGGTTATCTAAACTTCATCTTTATCCGAAAATAAACCTTTATATTTTGTTTGTGATACTTCATGGTAAAATGGTGCAACTGTTTTAAAAATTGCCGTTAAGAGCCGAAATATTGGGATCAACTTTTTACGTGTCCCTGTTACAACTGACACCCATGATTTTATGACCATAAGTACATTCGTCGCCAATAGCGAAAATGATTTGCTAACTATCTACCAAAATACAAATTGAAGTCAATCTTATTGACACTTGAATGGCAAAATTTCAGAGTAACGATGTAACAGAGACAAGACAAATGTCAAGGTTTAGATTCTTAATTAATAAAACGACCAATAAGCCAGGTCAGAATCAAGCACTTGACGTGTAATGGTAACATGTTCCGGTTGATATTTTACCTTTAAAAGGAAACAAACACGACGTTATTTATCACACGAGGGCTTTAAATTAGCTAAAGTTTTTTTTTTATCATGAGCTCCAATAATCCAGACGAGTTACCAATTCCAAACTGTTATATGAGCGCGTTGCAGAAATACAAATCGGAGAAAAACGCATTTAAAGGTTTGACACGAGTTTACTCAGTAAAATATTCCATCTATCTTAGAGGTTTTAGTATCACTTAGCGTGAAAATGCTTAAACTACTCAATTATGAACGTTATATTGTAAAAATCTGCTTAGTTAATTAGCAATTAAATGATTAAGATGGGTGTCAGTTCGTGAAAACGAAAATGTATGTGTTTTTGGAGAGTGCACGCATGCAATAGCTTAGTGAGTGTCAGTTCGTGAAAACCAAAATTGACGCGTTTTGGGCGAGTGCGCGCACACACTGCGCATGCGTGCGCGCACTCTCCAAAAACACGTCAATTTTCGTTTTCACAAATTGACACTCCCTAACGCTAATGCATGCGCACACTCTCCGAAAACACGCAAATTTTTGTTTTCACGAACTGACACCCTGTGCATGGTCACTTCGTGGTAACAAAAAATACCAGAATTGACCGATTTCTTGAGAATTCATTAGTAAAATTTGCTTATTTTAGATGATTTCAGCAATTGTAACTTTGCAAAAAAGAAAATTAACTTAAAAAAAAATGTGTACACATGTGATGCAGAGGGTGAAAGTTGGTGGTGTCGGTGACGATATATATTCCAAATACGTCAGCACAAAACGAAAAGAAAAGGTGCACTTACCCAACTGACCCGGTTCCAAAGCTGTAACATAACATTACAGGAAAACGAGGACAATGTTAGACAGAAAATCATTAAATTGAAAAGAAGCCACAAACTAAAATTACTATAAAGACGTCGTTAACGCTTCCACAGTAATCCAAATAAAAATAATATAACCAGGTATTTGTATATTATCCTAGTCTAAACCAGGTACCGTCTTCCTGTTGCTATATAGGGAATATTTTGCTACTCACGTAATACTTTATTTTGAAAAAAAAAACAAGCTCACATTACCGTTACACAGACCTTTTGAAGTTCGCAGACAAACGTTTTCAACATTAATTTCTCCCATTTGAAGACAGTATCTTCCTGCCACTTTTGGAGTTTGTTTCCCTGACAATGATCCAACTATGTGCTAAAAATCGTTTCGATATGTTCAGTATTTTTCATATGGGGCGCTGTTCAAAGTGCACGATTTTTAAAGATCTCGTTATTTGTATATTTTTAACAATTATTTTTAGGTATACATGTATTGTGCAAATATCTTATTTATCTTTATACGCCTATATATATATTTTTTGAACAGGAATCTGGATGAACACATCATTTTGATGACAGTTTTATACTTTCGGATAATAGGCGTTGCTCTTTATGGCCATCCAACGCTGGACATTAAAAAAAAGGCAATCGTGAAAATAAGACCACTCGCGAGAAAACAATCGTACCACATTACCCCAAGGATACACCAATGAATTAATTAGGTCGATGCATCAAACATATACATGTGATGCAAAAGCATAAAGGGCGAAGGCATAAAAGCAACATTGGAAGGATACTCACGCGCAGTGCGCACATCTAGAGTCGAGTATGGACTCGTCCCGAGTTTATTCCTCGCATACACTGCTATTTGGTAAAGTGTGTCCGGCTGGAGGTCAGTATACGCCCAATACCGCTCCTGCAGGCTACGTTGGATCCAGTTCGACGCATTGAAATCTCCCGGAATCTCGCGAATGTTCATGTAATAGGACTCCAATTTCTCGCCCCCGTCATAGCCTGGTTCCCAGTTGAACCCGATGGTATCCTTAGTTACGTAGTTGTTAGATATTGCGAGGTTCTTTGGCGCCTCAGGTGGTCCTGTAAAACAAAATACTCATTAATTTATAAAAAAAGGGGTTCCTAAACCAAACGCATTGGACTCTTCAACCTCCCCCTCCCTCAATTACCGGTAGATATATCCAGGTGGAGGTGGTATAACGGATACGCATTTTTGAGTGGTCGGGCACAACCCGAACACTGTCTGGAATTGTTCTCATATAATTATCTTTCCTTTTTTCCGGTACGGCACGTTTCCGCGGGTTTTCTCCTAAACGGTTCATTATAGGAACTTTGACGTCATAATGACGTCACCGGATGTCAAATTACAAGCGATTTCTGCTGAAAAAAAATGACCAATTACTTCTACCCATCACTCTTGAACAACATATTCAGTGATGTTTATATTTTAATGAATTGATAAACATTTCTTTTCGTGTACGTTCACTTGACCCTTTCTTCCGGGTCAACCGGAAGGTTAAAGTTAGGTGAATTCAAAATGAAGACTTTAGCCTAAAATCAAAACAAGCAAAATTTCTTCCATACAGTTTAAGGTATGATTAAAAAACCTAGTGCGAACTTGTAACATGTTACGAAGATGCTTTATATTTTGTTGCGTCATCATGACGTCATCATGTATCAAATTACATGTGATTTAATGTCAAATTTTGACGAAATAATTTGTGCTATATCTTTTGAACTAAATATAGTATTGCGTTCGGTTTTTTTTCGTGAGATTGTAGACTATGCTGTGAGAAACATTTTCTTGGCCCTGGACACAAAGCTGCTTGACCTTCACTTCCTGTTTTACCGGAAGTGCAATAAAAACCGAGTTTAACTCAAAAGCAGAAGCATTTTACTACACAAAAATAAATTATGAAAGTGAGGAATGCCAGACACAAAACAGTGTGATGACGTCATCTTTCGAAAGGGCGCTCCGTAGCGGCATATTAAATAGCGTTTGCTTCCTTTAACTTGAAAATCATCCTTAAAAATTTCACCAAATTGCACCTTGATATTCTTTGATAAACCACAAATAAGTTGGCAAGGTTTCAAATTCATGACGTCATAAGACCGGAGGTTACTTCTTTGAGAATTTGACACGACAATATTTTAAATTTAATTGTATCATTTGATCCATGTCATATATATTCATAGCCCAAATAACGATACCATTACAATGTTTACCATTTGCCTCCAAATACTGTGACGTCATTAAACCGAACATTAGGAGTTAGGAATACATAGTTATATTACCATATTTCCATACGTTGCTTAATTTCACAATGAACATTTATCTACTCCGAACTTAATCAGTATTTTTAGATTAATGACGTAATCAAGCAAGAAATAACTTGTATGTGTGCATAGAATGTTAACTAAAGTTTATCACACCGTTGAAGATCCATTTTTTAACAAAATAATTGATTGTACTGGAAAAGATTTAATTGTGTGATCCTTTCTTCTTACAAATACCATATTCATAACTCAACTCGGCAGTGTTTAATGAACAAATTGCCTGCTCGACCACTCTGCGTTTGTAACACCAAACGCGAACCTCTAGTTTTAATTCTTAATAATTAGGGCCTAAATTAGAAGAGAAGTGATGACGATAGTTTTAAATCACTGATTCTCATCCTCATTATGAGTCGTGAAGAACAGTTGAAAGTTAAGACAAGCGGAAGCACCCTGTACCATCTTTCTCCGGCTTTTAAAATCTGAAAAAGCCAGCCAGCTTTGCCTGGCCTCAGGACATTTGTCTTTTGATCCAATACACTAAGCAAAATCAACGTTAACATTGTGCCTCCTTTAAAAAACTGTCCGCTCAACAACGAAAAGCAACATCCTTGAAGAATATAAAACACAGTCATTCGCAATATTTGAATCTAATACTTTTTAAAGCAGGAAAATATTTTGTTAAGGAAACGTTTAGTTTTCACTTGATGTTTTGGGTTTTTTTGCTGATCGGATTGTGTGTATTTTTTACACTAATGTCCTTTGCCGGTATCTTAATCATCTATCTTCAAAACTCAATACTTCGTTGAAACCAAGGGCAAATGATAACGTCATTACCTGTTTCTTTCAATTCGATGTCATGGTCGACAAATGTACCGATGGCGTTGGCAGCCCTACACCTGTACATCCCATAATCGGTGCTGGAATTCACTGGATCGATGATCAAGAGACTATCGACTATATATCCAGCATACGGATTCTGATAAGAATCTTCTTCAATTGAGACTCGGTCGGGATCCGTGTCTTCGGTTATATTTGCACCGTTTGGACCGTACCAAGTGACTGTAGCCTGGGGATCGCTTCGAACGAAGCATTCTAAAGTTGCCTTGTAGTTGTCGTTCGCACCAATCCACGTCCTGTCCTTGTTCATATATACGGGGCGATCTGTGAAGGAAATGGTGAAGAAATTCCAGATAAAATATAAATCATGCCTGGTTTTCGAGGACGCACCAACTTCACAGGAAGATTTACCTTAAAACGTCGTTTTATTTAGCAAATATATTAAAGTTATCTCAGTCAATTTAATTAAAGGTTTTGCTGGGAAGTATCATATCTGAAAAAAAAAATGTTAGGCCAAAAAAAATAATAAGTCGGTCTCTGGTCAGCGCGCGCGTCGATTTTAATCATGCGCGTCAATCTTTTTTTTTCCAAAATGTTCCGCGGTAGCTCCAACAGCGCCCTCTATTGCCGCACCTCCTCAATTTTTTTTTACCAAAGAGCACCAAGGAATGGGAAATTGCACCAAGGCAAATGATCGAGAGCACCAAGGCAAATTATGGAGAACACCAATGTACACGAGGACACCAATAGCAAAATAGTACCCCACCTTGACTGTACAAACCAAGCTTGAAGGAAAAAAAGGTAAAAAGAGACCAGAGACCGAATATTTTTTTTTGGCCTTAAAAGAGTAGCTTTTGTTAACATTAAATCACAAGGATTGAACTGTAGTACCAAAAGTTAAAGTCCCTTAGAATATTTTTAGGACACCTGGCACAACAGGGGAAATGGACTCTAGAACAACACGTGAATACCCGACTACGATACAACGAAATACCGTTCAGATAAACCAGTAGTGTTTTTTTTTTTATTTCATCATAGATCATGTTCGCGGATTGGCAAGTATGTGTTTTGGGTGTACTCACAGCGGAGCGGTAAGGAACTCCAACCAGACATTGTAGTGGGATTCCAATAGGCTGGTGACCAGGAGGTGCTCCCAACACATCGATAGTAGCCGGCCTGGTTCCCAGACACCCCCGTAAGTGTCAAAGTGTGGCTGCCTGTTACGTATGTAGGCTCGCTGAGAGTGATGATTTCGTCCCCAAAAAGGGTGTGCCGCCACTCTATCCATACAGAGAGGTTTGGGTTGTCGCTGCCGATGGTGCAGGTGAACGTGACGTTGCTGCCCTCAAAGACGGTACCCCATGACGACCTGGTCACGGTAAGTGTCCAATCTACGCGGGAATAAAAAGATACTTGGTATTTATGTCCGTGAAGCCAATATGGCTGTCGCTAGTTCGATATTGTTGGGGCTCATGTTCGATGTTCATGAACATGCATTTGTACATCGAACACGGATTTATATTGATCACTTGTTATTGGACATTTGATTAAATACAGTCTGAAAGCGCCGAGAAGGATTTGACGGGACCTTTAGAGTGTAAAATTATTTGATATTTCAGGTGTTTTCGGTCTTCGGAACTACTCGTCTCGTCTCAATGCTAATAATCGACCCGACTTAGCCGAAACTGTTTTGAAATCAATGGTATCCCTACCGTCGTAAATGACTGCAGGGGTTCAGTCACGAGATATACAACACCAAGGACGGTGTTCAAGTTGATAAATTTAACAAAGTTTTTGGATCCCGTTTCAGATAAAATTCGTTATCTTAATTATGGGATAGTGCTCCAGTAATAAGCCATACGTCTTTGACTTACTTTGCGCACCTAACTGTGTACAGCTGCAGATCCGAGCCAATAATCCCAGCAGTATTACTGCGTACTTTACGAACTCCATTTTGGCAGCCATGAAAAATTGAGGCGTACTCACAATCATCTGGAATTTGGACTCGAAACCGATTAACGTAGGCTACTCGAAACATAATATAGCCAAAACAACCACCATTTTTTCGATGACAGCCATTAATGGAGGCAGCAGTTGACAATAATTCGTTGGTGTAAACAGAAACGATGATAAGCGTTGACGAATATATTTGTGGGTTAAATTAGTCACCTGAAATCAGAGTGGGCATGCGCAAAGAGTTAGGTTAATGAATGCCCACCGATTCAGTATTAACTACATTGGAATTTCTTGTCTGCCTGAACAATCGGCTGCAGACATTCATATACTGTTCATGCATTTAGAAAGACTACCAAGTATTGCAATATTCCCATTTTTTCTAGTACGTACCTCTTCAAAAACCATGACGTCATATGCCAGTTTCGGCAAAATCGGTTGTCACCCATGGTGTCGATACACACACAACAGTGCTTGAAGTTTGTAAAGTTTGAAGTTTGTTGGATGATTTGCTCAAAATTGGCTCAAAATTCAAATTTAAACTGTCGTAGTCATCAGCGGCGTAGCCGGTAATCTCATTATGGTGGTGGGAGGGGGTGGGGCAGAGGGGGGGGGCTGAATTTTAAAGTGGGGTGGCGCCCAGTTTATCTGTGTTGAAAAGTAGGCACTTTTTTACTGGCTAAATACCCGGCCTCTGCAACGTCAAAAAGTGTGGGGGAGGGGGCCTGGAAATCAGTTATATAATTATGGGGGCTTCATTCAAATGCAACGCACTATCAGACAATATACCACGCTCTTTATGGCGGGCGGCACCAATGAATGACGTTCGCGTGATTTTTATGAGGGGTACTCGTTAAAGAAATTGGCCGCTCTTGAAAACGAGGAGAGCGAGGGAAGAGCGAGGATTTGTTAAGGGACGTGTGCCCCCTCCCCTTTGACACACCGCTGGTTGTCATTACATACTTTGATTACGGGGGGGGGGGGGAATATTTTATTCTAAGGTCACAAGAAATCAATTGCTACGGTCTAGACACCTCAGTATGATAGAAAAGTGCTGGTAACACCATGTGGAAAGAAATATGTTCTTGGAAGAAGTGTGGTTCAGAAAAACACCGGTTGGATTGAGTGTAGAACTCGACGTTTCGGACAGTGTGCTATGTCCGTCCTCGGGAGGGTGAGTATGTGGTTTTTTTTTTCAGAACCACACTTCTTCTGAGAAAAAATGCTTTCCACATGGTGTTTCCGGCAATTTGTCTACCTTATCTCACCATGCAAAGCTTCAAGATTAGTAGGACTTGCCAGCAGGCCCGACTCTCACGACTTTGCCTACAACAGAATATCGGGATCACGATTACCATTCTGTCCTTAGTCTAAAAGTGTTAAACGAACAAGCTCGAGATGATCTCGGAAGCTGCAGGCAAACGAGTGTTACATGTGTACCTTGTGCCCGGTCTCAATGACGTATGGTGGCGTCTTGCATGTACATTGTCTCTGGCATGCGTTGGAATAAAGGTTTGCCATTGTTGAACGTCAAAATATCACATTTCACACATGACGTATTGCCAATTAAAATTTCGAAAAAGACATGATAACTTATCGGGAAAAAAAATAATTTATCTTCAAATTACAGGAACAGGTAGCGCTCTCAAGGACCAACAACTGCACATCGATAACTTGAATTCATAACTCACATCTAACAACTGCACAGTTGTTAACAACCTATCTTGTGGTAAACTTTATTTTTTAAAAATGAGCAACGACGTGACATGACGTATTATGCAGCATAGAGGGAGGTTGTTGGTTACCAACTAAAAAGGCGGCGACGATAATCGTGTTCAACGGCTGCTTGCAGTCACGCAATGAATGGTCGAGGCTTGCGGTCACAGTGCTGTAGCTGTGGACAATACCGAGGGATTGTAAATCGCCAAAGAGTTCTGACTCCTTGTGCCCTAGTATGGTCTCAGCAACAATGTTAAAATATTTCGGAAAAAACCGGCTCTCCCCTTACAATAAGCCTGGTTATCAACACGTTGCTAAACGCTTCCATCCATTCATCTCCGGCTTGCTTTCAGAACTGTCGGCTGTAGCATACATACCGATCGGGTGTGACGAGTGGATTCAACTCCACTCCCTCTTTCAGATTAGTAAGGTGTATTTTGCGTGTGTGTGATGGTCTCTGACTGCTGAAGCAAACAACTGCCGCCCCCTACGCACAGCTCAAGAACGAAAGTCCGTTTTTGCCAACTGACTTACCTATTGTAGCCGCGTGAGGTCGCTGTTCGTACTTCGTACTAGTGCATAGTGCAGCAGCTAGTGTTTATGTTTGGTTAATGACCAGATACAATCATGCACGGATACTATCCATTAATGGATTGACTAAAGCTACCTCCGTCGCAGCTCAAGCAAATTGCAGGTAGACCTGATGCCAGAATATAAGCGAATGGGCTCTGAAATTCAACTCCACTTTCTTTTTCACGTTTATTCATTAAATCCAAAAAAAGTCACCGATAGCCGGACCTGAAATAAAACCGTAAAAACAGTAACGCCGGTACATGTAATCGTTGATCGCCTTCGTTAACCCAAAAGGGGCCGGGGCGGAATCCGCCCACCTTGACTGTTTTCCACAATAGCCTTGAAACATTCTTTTTCGCAACCTGAGCTGTTCATACTTTTTAGCGTCGAGCCTTGCGCATCTTTTGATACCAAAAACATAAAAATCGGACCACGGGTAGCCACGCAGCGAATTTCCCTATATACGTAGTGTACACGGAGCAGGATTACCATTCGTGCATATGAATAATTAATTAGCAATAATTTCAAAGCCCTTTGACCTTTAGTCATGAAATTTCTTAGGTATGTTCATGATACGTTGTTCTATGCATGTGGTGAGTTTCATAATTTTTCGTGGCTCGATGGCCGAGATCTTAGAGGGGGGCCGAATCCCCCCCCCCTCCCGGCTGAGAGCTTGTCAAAATAGCCCGGCCCGGTTAATAGAGTCCAAACTCCACAATGACGTTTGTGTCGACAAACACTCGACCAACGTTAGTGGAAAGATGGCGCACGCCATTTACGCAGTAGTAGTGTTGTCACTGGTTCAAATCTCCAAACAAGGTTAGTCTGACAGTTTAAAACGGCAAATGCCTTGACACGGGAAATACGAACACATAGACGGATTAACTGTAATGTTAACCTGACACGACCTATTAGCTGAAGCGCAGACAGTGTAACCATCGAGAAAAAGAAAGGCAATTAAATTTACGCGAGAATTTCGCATTGTCACGGTAATATAATATGGGTGTATTGTGTAAACACAAGCAGACCATGGATTCAAAGGTCACATACAATTGTTAACACATTCGTGAGACAGGCATGGAATATTAGCACACCACCCTTATATGACCTATATGACCTTGTATTAAATGTCAGATAGTGTTAGAGGTTTATATTTTTTTGCACAGCGGTACATCACACGTCGCGTATACGCGTTACAATTGAAAAGAGGGAAATCACACCTCAGTACCCGAGCAACAGAGGATGAACACTCACCGTGGATGCTTTTTGTCACAGTTCATTTTAATAGCGAACTGACTAGTGATTGACCAGTGATTGATTTGTGCAGGCTTGAGACGATTTGTTATGACTTGTGATGCGACTTTCATTAACAAAACTATAACCATGCATAGGCCTACATATATATTATGTATGTTTTATGTGACCTCATGCCGACAGGCGACCGCCAGGCAACAGAAACATTTCAGCATTGTTTGCGTGTCATTTTGTCCAACGTTATGCCAACATTTTCAAACCATCCATATTTCAACACATATACAGTTTGCTGAAAATTGGCGTCACGCATACATGATCACAACTTCCAATTTCTGAATTAAACAAATGTGACATGTTTCTCAAGATGCCTTAACTTACTCATTTTGATTAGTTACTCGTGGAGACTGGGAGCTCTCCGTTACTACATCTCCATCGGAATCCATCCTCGAAGGAAGTGACGTCACGCTCACGTGCCTCATCACGAGCAACCAAGCCTCCACTGGATGGGTTCAGTGGCAGCACAGTCCGAATGGAGCTTCCTTTTTCCCTCTCACTGAACCAACATATACAGTTTCAAGCAACAACTTGACGCTGACAGGGGTGTCCAGGAACCAGACTGGCTGGTACCGATGTGTGGGGACCAGCGTCTGGACATCAAACTATTGGAATCCAAACACATTTTCCGACTCGACTGCTGTGGAAGTCTTATGTGAGTAGCCCCATAGTGTTTTTCACTTTTGTCCAAAGGAGTATTTCATTGACGATACAATTCAGTCAAATACATCAAGAACCCTGCCAAATCCTAAAGGCTGTAGACCTTCTTTTCTTGGTCATTCATTTGAAGAATTATTTTAAATGGTGAAAAGCAAATAAGAAAGAGGCTAATTCAAGACTTAAAATGTACTGAATAGATTTGAATATTGATGGCAACTCAACAAGCAATCGAGCTGAGTAATAATATGCCAGAGTTTAGGCAATTAATGGTTCATTTCACCTATACCAGGAGTACACTCTTAAGATACCGGATCACATTTGCCATGGAAGCCTGGTCATGTTTGACCTAATGTCAAAATGACACTTCAATTCCATTTTCGATTATATGTGACCTGGAATCCTTGCCAAAAGTGTCATTTGACTCAGAAAGAGTCCTTGTGATTCAGTTTCAAGTCAAATATGAATCAGGTTCCGGATCAAATTAAACGTGTATATGGGGCCCTCTTGTTCAGTTGGATCTGATTTTATGTATGTATTTTGTCAATTGACTGCTCAAACTTAGTGTGAGGTCGTCAACACACTTTGATAGGGCTACGGCTACGATCGATTAGCCTTGTGTAAAGCATGTCATATGACATAAAGTTTGGAAGACAGAAGGGCAAACCATGTCATAAAGAAACATCTATTATGTTGGTGTGCATGTTGTGAGATGAGAGCTCAAACTGAAATTAGTGAGGTCACCAACATATTTCGGGCTGTAGCTACGAGTAGTTAGCCTTGTGGTATAAGGTTTGAAAGACAGTACCTTCTCTAATATTGTAACATGGGAGTGGATTTCAAAAGCTTTTTGTTAACAGGATTGGATTCTGATCCTGTTCATGCCATGTTGGTGGATATTAGTGGGCACAGCAACTGTTATTACATCGTTCACTGTAATCACCTTTAATGAAGTCATCAAAAATGAGATAACCTCTATTTCCTTTTTAAAGTCAAGTTTTGAAGTGTTGCATTTAAATGCCATTGTAATGCTGTCACCATCAACACCTGAAAGATTACATTGATGATTGTCCTTCTCCCATTCGATTTCTCCAATTTGCGTCAATTAGATCCTCCTGAAATTACCAACAAGGACAGGACGTGGACTGGTGCCAACGACAACTACACAGCAACCTTGGAATGCATCGTCCGAAGTAATCCCCTCCCCAGGGTCACTTGGTACGGTCCAAATGACACCATTATTACCCATTATACCAACCCTGACCGGATCTTCCTGGAAGACACCATTACTGGTAGTGGGGCTGTGGGCTATCTCATCGTCAGTCACTTGATCATTACTCCAGTGGCGAACAGCACCGATTATGGGATGTACAGGTGTAGAGCTGCCAACAACATCAGCACATACGACGAACATGAAATAGAGCTGACAGAAACAGGTAAAATTCAGGTTAATGTCAGCACATATTTGACGCAGTGTTCTGAGCCCAGTGTTTTTGAGATGGATGATTTATTTTGATACCTGGTAGTCCCAGGTACGTTTATGTTACCCATAGGTGCAACCAAAAAGCTCACTGAAAGCCAACAGGTGTATGTTTACACATAGAGCAAGGAACATGCTCTATACATGGTTTACAAGCGATACAGCCTGTTGCTTAATTGGATACTGAACTTTAGTGTATTCGCTGTTCTTTTGAAGGAAAGCCAGAGCCGCCAAGAGACCTCCAAGTATATTATTCAACAGAGAACGACGTCTGGGTGACATGGGAGCCAGGCTACGACGGGGGCGAGGAGCTGTATGCACACTATATCAACATTCGCAAGATTCCGTGGGATTTCGACGCCGGTGGCTGGATCGAACGCTGGCCTCCGACGATCACCAAAGGCTTTTTCTCTTACCTGGAACAAGGCACGCTTTACCAAGTGGCCGTGTATGCACTCAATACGCACGGGGCCAGTTCATACGCTACAGTGGACGTGCGCACGAAGCGTAAGTACACTCGGACGCGTGCCCCAATGGTGTAAATCGAGTAAATGCATTTTTATTTTTAGGAAACCCTTTTTCTATTTAAAGACATGCGCTGTGAGGACGGTCTTGGATGTAAACAAGCGTATAAAACGAATGACATGTTCTACAGAATGCTTGATTACAAACAAAAGATGAACAACGAAATATCCTCGATTCACAATTATGTTGATACTTGCGCTGTGTGGCTGGGGTTGTGACCACAAAATACCCATTTTGTAATTATGTGTTCATATTATGTCTTTCTGGTAAGGAAACCAAGGGTTCCTCAAAAATGCCCTAGACTCTGCAGCTCGAAAGCCTGAAGGAACCTGTAGAGGGAAGACATTGTACAGAAATTACGGTTTTAGAGATAGGAGAAAAAGTTCAGATTCTGAGGGAAACCCGCGGAATCAGGTGGGGACTGAAAACCCAATCCACATGTTGCACAGGCAGGAATCGAACCCGGGTCACAGCGGTGGAATATGAGGCAGATTTTTTTTCGTGGTTACCCGAACGTCTGATGTTCAGAGCGCGGAGGGGAATTCATGATATGTAACACATGGGACGAGGTCGTTTTTTGTTTTCTTGATTTCAGACGTCATTTTTGTCAGTGGACATTTAATGCGAAAGTTTTCGTCTAAAACCGAGTCTTCGAAACATGAAGAAACCAAGTTTCATTCTTACAATTTCTGTTTCACTGATACTATTCTCGACCTTAAAAATTGTTTTAAGCAGCTATCGGCAGAAAAAGTCCATCTAGAAATGAAGCATTAAGCAAATATTATACGTCGGTGAAGGGCAAAACCTAATTTGATTTATATCACCCCGACGCTAAAAATACCCAACAATGTTGTGAATAATTTCTGTTTGCAAATTTTTTTTCTCTTCCGTGGTTCTTACGATTCAGCTGCATCACCGGATAAATTAGGTAAGTGTAATAACTGTATTGTTCCTCATCTCCTTGCCCAGTTACTTCATATTTAAATTGTCCATGATCAAACTTCTCGCTGATACTATTCTCGACCTAAGAAATTGTTTTAAACAGCTATCAGCAGTAAAATTCCATCTAGAAATGGTACATGTACTTAAATCATTTGGCAAACATTCAAAATTCAAAAGTTTACCTGATGCACGCCAAGTGTCTCCCTGATGTGAAATAAATTTCTACAAAGTGTCCCCAAAGGAATGAATGTATGTCGACGCAATACATGTTATCATCATTTTGACATCAGTCTAAAAACATTTTATTGCGCTTACTCCTTTCAACAACATTAACGACCTGATCATTGCAAATGTAGGGATTCTTTCATAAGGGAATAAATGTGTGTTCGGGAGGTATTATAGCACTCTGTTTAAGACCGGTGGGAGTCTAGATGGGTGATAATTACCCGAGGCGAATCACCCATCCAGACTCCCACCGGTCTTAAACAGAGTGTTTAATACCGACCAAACGCATATTTATTCCCATTCATAAATACCTTGTCGGTCAAAAATCAAATCTTTTCGGTCCAAAAAATTAAAGTTAAAAACTAGACGTTGCCAACCATTTTGTTTAAACAAAATTATTTCGTGTTTTACGAAACACCCCTCTGAAAATAATATGGAATGCCCCTCCACAACTCTTTACTTTATAAGGACATTGGCATGGGCGTCGTGCGTACTGCGCGATGGCGCGCAAAAATCAGCTGGGCTGTGTAGTGTGAATTTCGGACCATGAAATACTGAATCACTGGCAGTATTGCGCATGCATACGTGAGCAATGTGAACGTTCAACCAATGAAATGTTAAAAGGCATGGGAGTCCAAATTTCATGTGACACTGGAAAAGTATTTAAGACCAGCTAGCCATGTCTTTATCATCTGTTAAAGACCGGCCACGTGACGGGCTCTCGACCAATAGGAATGCGTAAACTGTCTTAGGTATTTATGAATAACAATTCTTCATGGGCTCTGCACCGCTTTCAGGTATAAGAGTGACATATAACCAGGCACACCGTATAATTATGGTCACCGGCATGCCAAAGGACAACTACGACGGGACCTGCCTGCGTCTCATAGGGTATGATACCAGCCAGGGTGAGTGGGTGAGTCTGAGACCAGACCTAGACTGCATTCAGCGAGACGGCGAGTTCGAGTACTCCGGTCCGAATTCCGGTCACATCCACTCTCGATACTGCCATGATGGGTTATGCAGTTCGCAGTCACACGTGACAGAGGGTAAGCTATTCCTCGATTGTGTGTGCGGGCTGTCACCGCATTATGGGGAAGTTTTTATTTTTAGGGTAATTAGGACCGAGTTGTTGGGACTTTCTGCTATCCCCATGGTGTCTTTGGTCCCACGGGCAAAAATGTATGCGTACATGTTTACACATTACAATTGCGGACGTTGAACAATAAAGGACAATAAGGTTAATATATAATTCCCGAGGGTCCGCGATTGACGACCGTGTACGAAATATATGGAAGGTCTTCCTTAAAGTGTACAAACAAAAGAGGGACATGAATAGGGGGTCACTATTGAAGGTGTTTACACACTTGTGTGGGTGGTTAAATACATGTAGATCCATCTGGGCACGCTATCACTTCCGTCACGGAGAGGCCCCCTTCAATGGTGGCGGCTATTTTTTTTTTTCAGATGACCGCCACGGGACAGTTGCATGACTGTGTGCCAAATGTCATGCTAGTATCATCAAGGGCACAATCCCATCACCTATAACTGCCGTACTGTTAACCAAGAGTAGCAATTGCAAAAAGGCACAAACAAAAGCTGGTGGAGGGTTACCAGGAAGAAGCTTTAGTAGGGACAATACAAATACACTAAGAAATATCATCCAAGTTTGAACTATGATCCAGACCGCGCAGCTCCAAATAGGCATCGTTCTCAATGGACCGATCCAGTAAGCACCGCCCCATGGTGTTCTGACCAATCACAGCCGTGATTTATGTCCGACGTGCGTGCGCGTAAGTCCGACATGCGTATGATGCGCGCGGCAGGAAAATGCAGTGTGGCATTGGAGAGGAGCACGTGTAAATTTGCCCAGTGCGCGGTGGGCGAGGCTTACTGGATCGGTCCATTAAACGGCAGTAAATCCCAGCCGTATCCGTGCCAAAATAAACCACCAAAAACGCTATATATAAGACACCAACCTTAATATCTTGCAATGACTTCTAATTTATCTTGCACAGACTATCCTACTACTGCCCGTCCACCTCTGCCCACCTGGCCCAAGCATGGGGGGAACACAGCCGACAATGTCGGGGTGATTATTGGCGTCAGCCTATCTGTCGGCATAGTCCTGCTGCTTCTTAGCCTTGGAGTCTGCCGGTACCTTGGGTGTTTCAGGGACTGTAATAAACCCATCTCTCTCCCTTCAGCTTCAGGTAAAGCCAAATGGAAAGCAAATTAATTTGTTTCTAAATATTTGCCCTTATTTTAAATTTTGTACTTAAAGGAAAAGTAACTATAGTTTCTGCCGAAGCTACTTTTTCCACATTTTGATCGAAGATTTCCAAATTATGGTGTTTCCTGGCTTTTTTTAAAGATTTTTTTTTTCATTCAAATTCAACAACACTAGCATTCAATGTCGTCCGAGAAAAATTTAACACGCTTCGAACAAAACAAATTTACTCATGTGCCATTCAATTAACTTTATCGAATTAACGAGGGCTATAGCGAGATTTCTCCGAATATTAATAGATTATAAAGAGGACTGGGCGAGATGCAACTAACAAAACTATTTTTTTGTGAGTCAAACGTATGATCACTCAATGTCAAAACAAAAGTCCATGGGGAAATGTTATAAGGGACACACTCTCTAACCCATTTTCTTTTAAGAAAAAAAAATGTGATGTGGAGGTTCTTTTTTTTTTCTTCTTTTTTTTACAGACAATGTTGAGCTAACGAGACACGCACCCCTGGCATCGTAAGTACTGAGCATAATGTGAGCGAAAATATATGTTCACATCAAGCAAAAACATGCAAACTTGTAATGGCTGACACACCATGTTATTAATCTAAGGCAAACAAAAGGAGTATTGATTGAAAACTAAGATCATTGATTAAAAACTAACCATAATTTACTGCCAAAAACATTTGTAAGGAAAAACTTTAGGAATGACTGAAAGGTAATTAAACGCATGCACAGGTGATGTTGGGCTAAATGATTACACGTCTGTGTATGGTGTGTTGACTTTAGCCTAACTTGTTAATTCAAAGATTGATCCCACCCCGTCCTCCTTCCCTAATTGAAGGGAGGGGAAAAAGTAACAAGAACGGGTTAGTCCCGACGGCTGTTTGAGCATTTTAATGATAGTAATATAAAAATAGAAGCTGCCTTGAACGATGTAAAAAGCGGGTACGTGCCTAAAAGAGCCTGTCACACTCACATTATTATGCGCTCTCATAAGAGACCTAACATAACAATCGCAGCGTGGACGCAAGAAAATACCATTTTCTGAATAAAGTGGCCAGAAAGTAGCTCAAGCTATGCTCATACTGCGTTCATCCTGCGCTAATGATGCGCTCAACTCGCTCTCTGTGTGCTCCTGTCAAGCCCAATTACTCGATTTAGTCGCTGCCGCTGCGCTACCACTGCGCTCACACTTCGCTCTGCTCGCTGTTGATACTTCCTAGTAGCCTCGCGTCACGCTCTCTATCCGACCAAAATACGCTCACGTGACGTCACTTGTGCTGTATAAATACCACGACATAACAGTCAATCCGCAGTCCAGTTTAATTTTTTCCCTACACTTCCATCGCAGTCGAATTACTTTCTTATGGAGACTACATCGACTGCCTTGCGCCTAGGCTGCGTCAATGCCACGTCATCGCACGATGCACATTCGCAGAACGCCCGAGTTGCGTCATTACGGCGCCCTGCCAGAGTGCAGAGGTGTTGCGATTGTTTTGGGCATGCTCAAAAACTTTGCGCTCATCGGAGACCATAAAGACCCTCAGTCGCCCATCAGACAACCTATGTAGTTGTCGTTGCGATCTAGTAGTTGTTGTTGCGCCCCAGCCATTTTTCAAGGACGCAGTGAGAGCGCATATATGATCGCAGACAGTGTGACAGGGCTTAACTATATAGAAAACACTTAATAATGTGCAAAATGAACAGCGCCACCAAGTGTCGGAAGATCCTACAATGCATTTCCCTTTTTTCATTTTCGGTGTCATTTGAATTTTTGACTTCTACAAAATCCGGACATTTTGACATTACGTGGACTCTTGGCGTCAAGTGCGTTAGTGAGCTGTTGTGGTTCTGTTCGCTGAGCCATGTACAATACAGTCGACAAGTCTGTATTTCATAGGAGTCCAAATTTCACACCAAACCGGCTGTCGATAGAAAATTTATCTTTCGCTATAGGCTGTCTGGACAAGGGCGGATCCAGTATAAAAAAATTTTTTGGGGGGGGGGCAAAAGTTGTTGGATTTTAAATGCTCTGGGTTTCCTCAATTACAGTTGGAATATGGTATAGATCATTAAAATGGCTCTATGGTCAAACGATGTATGCTTGTTTGCTTACTTCAGTTCAGTTGTTTTTAATGTTCTTGGTGGGGTCTTTAAGGTGTATTTACCTTTTCCCCTCCCAAACACAGGGGAGCAGAGCCGTACCAACATGGGAACGACTCACCTCCAACCTACACTGAAGCACTCGGTAAGAATGAATGACATTGCATAAAACCAAACCACCAGTATCGTGAGTATCGGGAGTCTTTAATTTATTCCTAAGGCAAGACTATGTTATGTTACACAAACGAGCAAGGCTTCGTAATAAAAAAGTTCCTCACAGGCAACAGTGCAGGTATAAAACACTTTTGAAGCAAACAAACATTACTCGTGGATTAGCAAATATACTGAACATTAATGAATGAACACTGTTAACTTTAATGAAATACCATACATTGTACCATCACGCATCATTACGACTTGTACAAAGCCTAACGATAGAACATAAGACATCTGAATGTTAAGCAGGGCATAGGTCATGACATCCAAGCTCACGATGTGGGGGCGCTGCTCCATTGTTATTACTGTTAACACATATGCCTACCTTCAGACGCTCCTTCCAAAATGTTTTGTCAAAGTCATGTAAAGAGAATGAATGTCGACCTTCAAATGTCATTGTTTTAATAACAATTTACTTTAAAATAAAGAACAACATTACTTCCAATAAAATTGTCCCTAGAGTTGCTATTGCTATTGAATGAACAAAAAATACTTACCCCCAGACCTTTAAAAACTCCAGCCCAACATAAAACCCAAATAATGAAGGTCCTTGATCTTTATCGTCCTGTGTAGAAATGATTGTCACTGCTGGCAATAGTGATAATCCCCCACCGGCGTACGAATATGTATCATCACTCACGACCGACAGGCCGGAGTATTTCGTGTAAGAAACATACAACCAGAAGCAACCAACTACCACGTGATGAATAATGAAGACATGCAACGCATCCTATGTAATCACTGTTAAAGGAACACAGATCATCTGCTTTTCCTGTGTTTTGTTCTTTCCAATAGTAAAACCACTCAAAGTCCAAAGAACCTTCAAAACCTAGCTTCTTGAAGTTTCAGCTGAGTGGATATTTAACACATTTCAAGAAAACAGTGAAAATCCATGCTGAACCTTTTGATCACAAGACAGAATTTCGTAAATAAAAACTCCGCATTCCAAAATTTCAGTCAATTAACGTTTGAAATCACCTACACTTCTTGATTTCTTTGAAAGGACAGCAAGCCAGACGGAATGATTTCATGGGGTGTTTAGTACCAAACAAGCCTTTCCATAATAATTTTGAAGGTTAGTTTTTGTGGATAAGAGCAAATGATCGCATATGCCTGTGTTATCGCTTTCTTTTCATATACAGTAGAAACTGCATAGCGTAGTAATTTACTCCTGTTGACATATGACTTATTTTAACATTTTATATGTACTCAGTTTAACATTTGACGGTATGCAGATATTATGTTGGTTAAAGTTGTTAAAGTGGGTCTACTACTCAAAAAAATGTCGGTCGACTTTCTACTCATCTTGTTGCGTACAGTCATTAAAACCGACGTGGGATTAAGCGCTGCTCCTGAAAAAAACACCCCTCCGAACCTCAAGTCGCCATTCTTACGAAAGAGCAAACGAAATCCTCTGAGATTTCGTTAGGTATAATGATAAAAAGTCCAGTTTTATCTAAAATATAAAGATAAAAAAGTCCAGTTTTTTATAAATTATCAAAGCAGTTATAACCCAAACACCGAGAACTTTAACTAGTAATAACTATTTGAGATATTCTTTTAGAAAAGGTGTAACACTTTAAAATCAATATCGTAAGAAATACTGGCGGGCTACATCTGTAAAAAGACCTAAATATATTTTTGTACATCTGTTTTAATGAATGGTTTGATTTATTCTCGTGTAAAAAAAATGTAATCATGATAGTTAACTCGTAACAGCTTTTTATGTGTGTAAAGGATGAGTTAGCGACGTGCGGACAACTTAACTCTATGTAAACAAATAAGTAAACAAACCTGTTATATAGTTTAGTATATGAATTAAAAAAAACAAAATACCATTTTCCAAGGTAGGCTTTCAATTTATTTTATGTCAACTTAGCATAATGGCATGTTGATTTTCAATGAAAACAAAACACCTGTCAGTACGTTTAAAAGTTGTCAAATGTATGACAGTACGAGATCATAGAAAATGTTAACAAACTAATAAAAGTTATGCTCGTTCTTACGAGTGTCATGTTTGTAATTTTGTAAACCCCTACATAGCTATAACGGGAAACTATATCGCCATGTAAATAGATTGATTACAAAATACTTATAATTTTGTGTCCATATTGCTATATAAATGCAATGTGGTTAGATTTCACCTCAAGTGCCATTTTTTTAATATGTCTTTTTATTAAAACCTTTAAAGGCAATTTTTTTTTGACAAAGAGTAAAGTTGACAAGAAAAAAGAGGTCAGCGTGTGCATATTCTTTTGCGTTTAATGTGTAGCTGTCACTTATCATTATTGATTCTACGCGGCGTCCTTTATATCTCATGTTGCAGGATTTTGACATTTTAACTTGAGCACTATCATCTTGAATCCATTAGTCAGAGTAGTCAAGAAATCTGAGTATCAAAAGATAATGGTACATATTACAGTACATCGTTTGTCAAATATACAGATTATGTACATGTCCATGGATAATTTTGTACACGTTGAAAATTAGTGCTAAGATTTTAAAATAAAAACAAAAAGAACATAAATTAAATATGTGAAGGTTACGCTGTAGACATATACATCAATAACAAAGCGGCTTGGACTGAAGTGATGTCACCTAAACAAACAACCAAGCAAAAAAAAAACCACTTTATATCAAAGTAAGTGCATTTGAAAGCAAACCTCATTGTGAACACCTTTAATAATAAATGCGGAATCTAAAGCTATTCGCGCAATCTGCGAATATATAAAATATTAAAAAATGTGCTTTTCAAGGACAGTCTATAGGCCTTTTGAGTTTAACGTAGCCTCTAGTAACTGCACACAATTCACGAATATGTTTAAGAAAGGCCCCTTTACAGTTTGGTACTGTTGGTAGAAAAATGAATTTTAGACACAATGTTCGTCCTCTTGTATCTCGTCTGTACATAAGCCAGCCGTTGGGGGCTCTCTAAGCAGTTCGTACTCTGGAGGGAAATCATCCATGTCGCCAATGTCGGAATCCATTTCTAGACGTAAAAATCATAGAAATGCGTCAATATCAACACTAATTAAAACTGACGCAATTGCGGGTCACGCCGTGTGGAAAGAAATCTCTTCTTGGAAGAAGTGTGGTTCTGAAAAGAACCAGTTGGTTGAGTGTAGAACTGGACTTTTTGGACAGTGTGCTCTGTCTGTCCTCAGGAGGGTGAGTACGCCACGTAAAAGGATGGACAGAGCACACCGTCCGAAACGTCGAGTTCTACACTCAACCAACCGGTTCTTTTCAGAACCACACTTCATCCAAGAAGAGATTTCTTTCTACATTGTGATACACATTTTATGTCATCCGCCATGCAAAGCTTCAAGTCATATGCATCACTAATTGTTGCGTTTGTTGTAGATCGTTCAACGTTTGTTTAAACAACTTTTTTAGCTGGTTAACCCTCTGCAAACAATTTCCACAAAATTAAGGGAAATGTAAAGTAAGAACTGTTTCTCTTTTTGAATTTGAATTTTTTATCTTATAAAAATTCAATCCTGCCTACCTATAACTTCTTCATAAGATGGTGGGGCGTCATTATCGAAACTGTCGTCTCTAAAAGAAAAGCAGAATAAAGAGATGTATCGATACTTAGGAAGATGTCAATATCGCACATTCCCCTTAATGAAATTTCAAGTAAAGGGCAAATAAAGCAAAAGTGGGCAGATTCAAAAGAGGGGGCAAGGAGGGTTCAAAACCGCAGCCGTACTTACAAGCTCGGTTCAGTCGAAGTTGGTCTCGACTCTCCTGCAAAAGAATAAAAAAGGTATATCTGTAAAAAATGTAAAGAGATACATTAGTTGTGGAAAGTATGGCCTACATCTTTTTATACACCACAATTCAGCGAAAAGCACTGCCACTCTCTGAATTGTAATTAACCCTGCGCAGCGTTTACAAAAAAACTTTACAACAACTCGTCAACTGCTGTCCTTTGGGCAGCAGGTACTTTCCCGCACTAGTACGCAAGACCCTATTCATAGCAATACAACAAAAAGCCACGTGCCAGACAGTGTCCAGACAGTTGCCAGACAGTGCGCTGGAAGGATAATTAACTGGCGGCTGTGGTATGCAGTTGTATGCAGTTATGAAGGGAGATGACTGTGTCAAATTACAGGTCTTTGTTGATGTTTCAATGAGACTTGGCAGGAGGCCTGGTCGAAAGTTTGTTGACACGGCCTGGGTGTAGCCCTGGCTGCAAAGTTTATTAAACCAGCTTATTTGGCAAGGGTCGAATGAGGATAAGATGGAAGGTGACCGTCATTGGCCCTCAATTTTTTTTTTCAAAAAAATTGGTTACCTGGGGCCCAAAGGGCAACAGGTCACTCTGCGCAAGGTTCAATCAGTTTGCTTGTATTTTTTTATCATCCCCAACCAACATTTCAAATCGAATTCGCTTTTTTTAAATGGAACTTAAATCCGAGAACCATTCCGTCTCCAACTGACGCATGCGCATTGTAAATGATTATAATTAATTGGAAGACATCACTGTAAAAGAATAACACAGTCCTTATTTTACATCCAAGTAAAACGATTCCATGTCGGTATAAAGTCAATACAATATTTAAGCTCCAGTATTGTTATAGATTTACATTATATTATGCTGGAGTTTACTATGCGACGCCCAAGACTGAATTTTGGACTTAATCCGCGACTAGTTATTGAGTTTGGCTTCGGACAACTGTCTAAATTCAACATAGGCGGGTCACGTAACAATAACAATAATTATTCATAAGATGCATTTACGTCGGGTTGATATAAATCAATATTAGGTTTTGCCCTTCATCAAAGTCACCGACGACGCTTTGCCCTTCACCCGCTGCTACTTGTAGGCCAGCTACATATGTACATCAGATTCGAACCAGCCAACCGATCGAGTGGTAAGACGTCTGCACTAGAAAGAAGGAGGCCATGGGTTCGAAGTATCTTTAGTTTTACCAACTTTTCACTCGGGAGGTAACACACTGAGTATACAGTGCCCATCGATGAAGGGCAAAACCTTACATTGAATAACAACAACAATGTGGTACTCATGCATCGCTTACACCAAAGGTCTCAAAGCACTCCACAATATTATTACCCCTGTTCATCAGGCCATTACACCAGTTTTTAGCACATGCTCGAGATCAGCTCAACCTGTTGTCTACCTTCTCATGTACCCATTCATGCTCCTAGAGAGAGAGAGGCAATAGAGGAATTTCAATTTGGCAATGAAACCGAAGGCTTCGGTACTGTGTTTTGTTGAGAAGATTTTAAAACGAAAAAAAAAAAGTCCTCAATTCATACATACAATGGCTTGGCACTGAGAGCCTCAGCTCAGTTTCAATGCGAATTTGAAATTCGTCTATTGTAGTTAAGTGTCTTGCTCAAGAACACATGCACCATGGTCCCAGTGGGGGTGGGAGCCCACGTACCGTGGCACAATGCTCCACATAACCTTCCAAGGAAAATGGGAGGTTTGTTATACCAAGCAATTTTCGAAATCATGCTATACATCACCTCGCACATTACGTTTAGCGCAGCCGAGCCGATGCCAGCAGCAGCAGACAGCCACCAGCGTTAGCACCAGGGCACCTCCGATGGTTGCTGCCAGCACCACCCGTGCGCTGACGTCCTGAAACAGACCGCTGGAGTCTACGGGGTAGGGAGAAGGTGTCACCAAGTATATTTCCTCTATCAGAAAACAAACAAACAAGCAGAGTTGTAGTCGAGTACTTTATCAGAGTACCGAGTGCTGCCGAGTACTTAGGTTACTGAGTACGAGTACAAAAACGATTACTTGTCCTTCCGAGTACAAGTACAGGTCTCCGAGCACGAGTACTTGGACTTCCGAGTACGAGTGCGAGTACGAGTACGTTATATTCCTGAATACGGCCATACGGCAAATGGTTCATTGTGCGCAATTGGCCCGGGCCCAGTCAGACCGATATACAGACCCACTCACGGCTAGCTGTTAATTGTGTTTGTCCGGACGTGTACAGAGGAAAATCAGGAAACTTCAATTTCTCTACAAGCCAATCAATCATTTCTAACTGAAAGTATCGATAAAATGAGGCCGTGGTAAGTCAAGCTATACCAATTCCCCCCGAGTACTGCTATTCCAGTACGAGTACTTTGATGATCGAGTACAATTTTGACATGTCGAGGACGAGTAATTTGCTGCCCGAGTACGAGTACCGTCATTTCGAGCACGAGTACTTTGACATGGAGTACGAGTACGAGTTCTCCAAAAAAGTACTCGAGTAGTACTCGAGTACGAGTACGAACACTACAACACTGTAAACAAGCAACGTTAAATCGCTGTATAGGCGAGCGCGGACATCCGGGAGCTTGTTATTAGGCCTTGTCTAGTTCCCAGACCCATTTTCTCAAAACTGAATGCCTCTGAATTGCTGAATGGTAAATTATAGCAATTGGTGAAAAAGCACTTGCTAATGAAAACACGTTTTCGCTGCCCTGTGATGATTTGGTGCGCACACTCAGATGACATTAATACGGAGGAGAGGTCTCATTGAACAGGTTATCCTTTACGACTGAGCTGAGGACTAGGAACGAGCTGTTATCTGATATAACGATAACCACGAGGACCGGGCCCAATCCCTCGGATTTTATTTATTCATTTATTTTTGGCATGCAGGTCTTATGAGACATGTCTTGAAAGATTTAGAGTCCAAAACAAGAGGAACAAAAAAAACCTCCGAAAAATAGTCTACGATGTTGGCAAAAGTGTGTCGCTGTTGGATAATCAGCAACGACAATATTGATTGATGATAAATTTTATGCAATTGGCCATCCACTGTAACATTTTAACAAATCCGTGATTAACCATTTCTATTCCCATAATTACTTTATGATAGTTTTCTAGCTGAAGCTGGTCAGAAAACACAACATTTTTGGAAAAACGCAATCGCACACCGTGAAATTTCTGTTAAAACTGTTGTTCTTCTTGAAAAACCTCGCTGCCATATGTCACTCGTAGAATTTCATTAGCTGAACGTTTTTACCTGTTTTAGTCAGCTGTATTTGATGGCCGTTAAACGTCCCCATGCTGTTGGTAGCGCTGAACCTGTACATCCCATAGCCGTTGCCTATCTGGCCCTGATCGATGGTCAGACGACTCTTGACAATGTATCCAACAACCCTTGCTCCAGTAATGGTATCTTCCAGCGATATCTGGCCAGTGCTCGAGTGATTTGTAACAGCGGTACCGTTTGGACCGTACCACGCCACTGCAGGGAGTGAGTTACCCTCGACGGCACATTCAACCAATCCGGATTTAGTCTTTTTTAATTATTTATCCACTGTCTGTGAAACAAACAAAAGCAGATGCTTTGTTAAATTATTAACCTATTGAAATCTGTACTAAACTTCGGACTCCACTTAATTATTCCTCATATCACTCTGGAAGCCATAAATGAAAACAAGATTCAACACAAGCGGCGATTATGTTCATTTTGTTTGGCTATTTTAGACGTTTGTGACGAATGTGTTTTTTTCCCCCATAATTTTGTTTATCTGATAGTTCAGGATAAAAATATTTTCTGGCATTCGGTAAAATCGCCCAGTTTTCAAGCAGTTTGTGGATCAAAAATTAAAAACCATGTAAATAACGTTTTTCCGCTCGTGTTCAAAGAATTTCGTCTTTCTGTTGAAAAGCATGCATAGGATATCCGAAATGACTAGGTAAAATGTTAATCCGGGAGACGTTACTGAATGAGATGTATGGACATGTTGCAGGTAACGCACACATTTTATTATTTGCATCACGGAGCCCTTACAGGTCTAATAAAGCAAAAACCTACAATGAACGATCGGGCAATTACATCTGAATATGTGTGGTTTCCTTCGTTAAATCTGAGGAGTACCGAACATAAGTACCACTCCGTCTGGTTCCTTGTGATGCTGAGAAAACGTAGTGTACGATCCGTATTGACATAAGCCGGTTCGACTAGTTCTGTCATGTCTAATAAACTAAGCCCGCAAAAGTCACATCATTATCCGCTTTACACGTCCGAATGACATCACTTCCTTCGAGGACGGGATTGGGTAGTCTCTAACCCACGGCAAACTTGGATGAACCTGTGGTTTGAGAATTCAGAGATATTCTTTCCAAATAAAATAGTTCCCCCCCCCCCCAGCTCACCTTTCCCAGACGACTAAAGTAATATATTTTTACCACATTCACAAAACCGTGCAGGGCATTGCAGGCTTTCAAACGCAGTTGTCGTCTAGCCTTTTTGATCCACGACACCTGTGAAACCTTTCAATTCAGCGAATCCTTATTCAGAAGTCCAATTTTCCTCATAATAGTCACAGGTGTATCTATAGCGACAGCGTTCATAAACATTCCCTTTTGTTCCTGTGTCTGGGTTGAATGTGTCACAGGTGTTCCAAATGGGTATCAAGAGACGCTTTCATTGCATTCTTCTCTCTCTTTTTGTTCGTTTTTGAAAGTCCCAAATATAACAACTTCATTCAGTACGTAAAAACGCATTCATTACAGAGCAAAATATGTTTTTCATTCACTCGCCCCGTATTTGAGTACATTGTCTTTTTCTTAGACAATAGACCAGAGTAGGATGATGCGTTATAAACAACATGATTTTGTGTGTGTGTAAAATCAAAGCCAAGGGGAAAACCGCTATAATTCGTATAGTTGTAAGTCAAAATGTCTATTACTTGCTTCATTATTTTTGAGTGAGACGATTCTGTGATCTGCCAATAAAATTACAGCCACTAACGTAACCCCTCTTTTTTTACTGAAATTAATATCTGAATAAATTAGGCTTAAGGTTTGGATGGTAGACATGAACATGAATGGGAGGTTTGCGCTAACACCATGTGAATGATATCTGCTTTGGGTTGTTGATTCTGGGAACTATCTCCTGCACAGAACCACACAACTCAAAACAAATATCATTCACATGCTGTTAGCGCAAACCTCCCATTCATAACATCTGGTTATTTCCCAATTGTTTCAGCCAGTCAGTGGCCGTGTCACGCACAGAGCCCCGTTTGACCTCAGTTTCTTGTCCAAATGTCACGCACGCATGGCCCAAACGCCTACGCGAGATTTTACGAGACTGTATTCGAGACTACAAAAAAACACGAAAAGTACCTAAATACATGCACTGTTTGGCCAAGATGGCTAGGTAAGTGAAAAGTTGAAATCCTGTGCTTTATTTTGATACCAAATATAACTGCATTTGACAAAAATAAAGTGTTGTTACGACGTGTCAAACAAAAATCATACTTTATAGCAACACAAAAGAGGGCCGATAGTTTTTAGGTGTTCATTCTATTTTTAAAAAAGGCCGAAAGAATTGGCCAGATTCATTAGAAAGATGATAGTCTACATTAGTCCAAAATTTCGGACTTATGAGGCGTCGGACCTATGAGGCGTCGGACTTATGATACGGTCCCCTAAGCAGATCCATTACCCCTTGTCATAACATCTCACATCCATAGTGTTTTGAAAAGTTCAGAGGTTCATTAATGTCAGTCCACTAATATATAACGTAATTTTAACATAATCGTTATGCGAACAAACGTGTTCAATCATTGTGTTTTTTGTCCTTTTTTCTGGTGAAAGGTAAGGGACACTTTTTAAAAACAAAAAATTCTTTCCCCGATTCAACGAACAAAAATTACTTATATATCGGAAGCAGGTTATTAATAACAAAACTTAAATGTCGAAAATTCAGCTCAGTTTATATTATCATACTGTTGAAAAAACTGTGAAAATGCATTTTCATTGTTTTCGACGCAGAGCCAAGTATCGTTATTCTCGCTATGATTCGATCCTAAATGAAGTGGTTGCTAATTGCTCCTTGTTCAAAATTGACCTCAAACTAGGCCCAATGATTTCGCGAATGCTATTATTAACTTGCAAGCAATAATATTACATAATATTTGGTATGTTTGCAAATGGTGTCAATTTCCTTTAAGTCTCGCCAATTGCTCCTTACCTTCCATCGCAGACACGATAGCTTGTAGCAATCCCCACACCACTGCGGTGCAGTCAGCGCACGCCATGTTGTCCTCTATTGTTGACTATCACGAGCAAGGAACACGATCATATTTTCAAAATAGGTTGACGTTTGGACTTTAGTCTGGTGCGTAAGTGCCCGCAGATTCATCGATTGTCATGTTGAAGTACGTTTGTTGTACAAATACTGAGCATGCACTGCGTCCATTGAGAGACAGATGTCATATAAAGCACCGTTGTATAAGGTTATAACACCAAACCAGGGTGACCGTTTTAGCCGAATTTTGACTAAATTTGACAGAAATTTTCGTAAAAAACGAGTTTGACAGAAAATTTGACAAATTGTTTTTTTTTCACAGATTTCTTGCAGAATTCTCCCAAAACGGTTATTTAACAGAAAAACATAGCAAATTTGAAAAAAAAGGTACATTTGTCTAAAAAGCTTCAATCTATTCAAGCAAACCCGTGCATAATGGGACAGGTTGCCTGGTCGAGCTGCTGAGGTTCACTGGGAACCGGATTTTGGCTAAAATTTACGCAACCACCATAACATCTTTATGTGACTACAGATTGTTTATAATGTAATTTGAACCTTAATAAAGGCAATACTACTACATCTGCATGTGATTTTAAGTGTTTGTAGTGTATTTCGAGTGCTTCTGGGGAATTTGGCGAATTTTTGATTAATCTGACAGATTTTCGAAGCGCATTTAGCAGAATTTGGGAACGACCTAACTGTCACCCTGATCAAAACACAATCCTGGACGATTTCGTTTCTTTGAAATGTTTTACTGCCCGGTATCAAAGGTCTGTGTCTTCATCACATAGAAAATGCTGCCTCCATTTGCCTCCGAACACATAAATCCGTCCTTAGTAAAGTGTGAGTGTAGCCTATAGAATAACACTGGCTCCTTGCACACGACCAGAGCCCCCCTTCAATGGCGAAAACCAGTGCACACGATACTGCACAAGGCAACTGCTCCGTGACGGTCTATCTCAACAACAGCTAGCACAATGCTTTGGCCATTGAAGGGGGCCATACGTGATAAATTTGCTCTTTTCACGCTCCGCCGTCAAGGGCGGATCCAGAACACAATTTTGGGGGGCCCAAAAAAAATTTGGTCCCCCAAAAAAGTGGGTCAAAAAATTACGGCGTGGGGGAAATTATTTTGGATTTTAGATGCTCTGTGGTGCGATCTGAGGCAATTTCTGACCACCTTAACCAATGTTTTTTTGAGGAAAAGATGGTGGTGTACTCATTGCCTGCCTTTATTGCGATGTCACATAAAAAAAAAAATTGGTTTCGGTTTTTTTGGGGGGGGATCCGCCCTTGTCCGCCATCAGCATGCAGAGCCTCGATCTGGCAACTTTACACAATGAAAATAGCCGCTTTAGTGATTCCCGTGTATCAGTGGCGGATCCAGAGAGGTTCGTGCCGGGGGGGGGGGGCGCAACGGCTCATTCGAGTGAAAAGTGGCCTTATTTTACAAAATGTTGGTCACTGCCGGGGGGCGCACGCCCCCGTAGCACCCCCCTGGATCCGCCAATGTGTATACACGGGAATCGCTGAACCCCGACACTGGAATCACTGAAGCGGCTATATTTATTGTGTAAAATTGCCATATCGAGGCTCTGCATGCTGATGGCGGAAGCGTGCAAAGAGCGAATTGTTTGCGGATTCGTTTTTAATGGCCTCATAAAATTGGGCGCCATCAAAAGAGGGCGCGTTCTTACCACTTTTGAGAGCCCAGTTGATGGGACATACACCGTGTGCGTACTGTACTGGTTCGTGCGCGAAGTACGCCCAACTTCCCGAATGTACCAAAGCTACTTGTTTGAATTTAACTTACTATGCCATGGTCTACTAGACTCATCCCGGCCCCCAATAACTTTGGATCATTCGACGTACGCAGTGGATGGACCTGGAACCAGTTTAGGTCTTCCGCAACTCTCCTTCTTTCGGCCGTTGAAGGAGTACTTATGCATGGAGCCCATAGACCCTGTGTATGGCGCGTTCCCTTTATTACAAAGGACAGTTTTGGTCATTAAATTTAATTTACATTGATAGTCCAGTGATAGTCTATTGATAGTCCAATGTGATTTTCGATGCAAATATTCTTTACTGGGCGCGACACATGTGCGTCGTTTGACTGTCGGTTCTTTGCCTTGGGTCTAGCAGTAGATGCGAGGGCAGTTTTTTTTTTGAAAATAGAGAGACGCACATGAGACAATCATGAGACTGACGTATTCTATATTTTGTTCAAAAATATACAAATCAAAATACGTTACCAAATTTATACATGGATAAAAAACAGACGTGAAATTTGCAAATTGTATAACTTTGAATGACTGTACCCTTATGGTCAACCTTAAAAAAAAAGCCAGAACAAATACTTCTCTGATTTCTTTTCAACAGCCTCAAAACCTTGCAACTTTACAACTAAGCATTTTTTGTTTTTAATTGGGGACATCATGATAACATAAAAGTCACCATCACAATTGTGTAAATACACGCTGAATGTCCCAAAAGATAATGTAACCATTCATGACTTTCGAATAATGGGGCACCCTATTTCCGACGCCACTATCATGCGATTCTGGGGGTTGTGTAAATTGGTGACTGTGAAAAAAAGTCTCATAGCGCTACGGACACTGCGCGAGCTGAGTTAGACATGGAATGAGGTCCAATTATGTCACAATAAAATACAGTGTTAATTTCCCCCACCGTTTTCACTCGTATCATGCCCCAAATTTGAAACTTTTTCTATCCCATTTTAGTTTTTCTTCATTAAATATTAGCTCATTTTTTTCGCAATGGTTCTGATAACATTCAAGCTGTTATCATCGTGAATGATTTTTGTGTAACTTTGTCTGCTGTTCTACTTTTGCTTTTGTCACGCTTAGGTTTGTTAAATCTAATTATTTGAAATAATTGTTTTGAATGTACTTAATACAGTAACAATATTGCTTTCACAGAAATTATTGCTTACAGTCGTTTATTATTGTCACGTTAAGCAAGCGTACTTGCATATTATATTTATTTTGCATTTTAATCTACGTGCTTTCCCTTGAATTGATGGAAATAAAATATATAGATAAATATAGCAATTTTGTTACAACACTGCCAAAATTAGGAGTAAAGGTTTATTGTGAATTTTAAAGCCCACGATGTATTCACTGAATAATTCTTTTGCATTTGTGAAATACTAGAAGCGCAAAGCTTGCAGCTCGGGATACACTGAATTGCAAACAGATATGAACTTTCCCAAAACGTATTTTGAAAAAAAAATTGAAGTAAAAAACACAGTGCAAATGGCACACACCCGCTTCCCACATTTATCATTTAAAAAACATGAATCAGTAGAAAAATGAAATGTGATCGTCTCTTGTCACTCATCGTCATCCTGTTCTTGAGACTCTCCATCCTCCTCCACTCCTCCTCCTTTTCCTTCTCCTAGTCCTACTATAGTGACCGCCTCAAAATCATCTTCTTGCTCTTCGTACGTCGGAGGTGGGTCCAGCTCAGTATCCCCATCGTTCTCTTCTATTTCTAAACCGAGAAAGGAGACAACAACTGAAATAAGTCCGCGGCTACTTCTTTCAATCCCTTGGCTTTAATTTACAGACGCGGTGGTGAGGCATTCAAATGTAAGCTTACATCTCATGAATTAAAGTCGATGCTGAGAAAGCTTAGGACAAAATAATTTGACCAGTAATAGGTCGTTAAAGTACTACATTTCCACATATTTAACCGAGGATTTCTACCTTACCTAATGCATCTTCGTAGTCTGGTGGAAATTCGATGGCACTTTCATTGTACACAAACGACCTTCTGTGTAATCAAAACGAGAGAGAGAAAACGTGCATATGAGTTGTAAGGGTCATTCTAATATCCATTACAAAGTAAATGGGAGAAATAATTGTTCTCAAAGGGTTTATACATGTACGTTTGATTCACCTTGTTTATACTAAAATACTAGAATTGTTTGGCTGAAGCTAATTGATACCAGTACAGTATTGTCTTCACAGCGTCTCCATGCAGTTACAATGCGTACGACTGGATAACGCGATACAATATTTATAAACTGCTACAAAACAAACACATTAATATTATAATGTGGTCAAAATGTAAACACCAGGTTTTACAGTGTATGGCCTGTCCAAGGCCGTCTGGCTATATTTCCGATAGCGTGACATTTACTTACGTGTTAGGCAGAACAACTGAAACAGTTCTGGCAATTGGTGGCAAGTCTGCAAGAAACATAAAGAAAATGTAATAATTATAGGCCTTGTTTTTGTTTTGTGGAAGATTAGGCCTATACAATGAGCAGTTGACGGCAAGACACTGAGATGTGCGCTAGGAAACAATTTGAACCTACGAGGCTCATTGATTTGCGTTTTGTTGTCCACATCGCGGGAGGGTGTGATTATTTGGCATGCAATTTACTGCCCCCAATAGACCTAAGACCTAATAACGTAATGGCTTTGTTTACACATGCGCTTGTATCATGATCGCCACATGAGACCAATAATTTGCCGAACTAGAACGAGTGAGAATGTTTGAATTATAGTGCACCTAAAATGAAACCCTTTTGTGGCTTTTTAGAATTGGAATGGAGCTTGAAGTAACGTTTAGTAAGGCCAAAAAAAAAGTCTCCGGTTTCTGGTATGGAGCTTGCCCAAAAAGTGGTGCGGCGACGCGACTTTTATTTTTTACCTGATTTTTTTGCTTCAAATGTCGGCTGATGACTGCAAATGGTGCCCGACTAAACTTAGTGCAAATATATGGGAGTCCAGAGAGGCAACATAAAGCTTATTCTCGACCATAACCCAATCTAAAAACACGTTAAAATTGTGCAGCAGCAGGATTCCAGTCAAACCAGTGAGTTTGGCGGTTTTTGAGACATCATCTTTCATTGAAAAAAAAAAAAAACTTTTTCAATTTGCCGACGCGCATGGCTACGGCGACGCGCGCGCATACCAGAAACCGGAGACTTTTTTTTGGCCTAATATCACTGCTCTACAGTATTTAAGCGTTGTCTGAATAGTGGGAGGTATTAGGGATGAAACTTACGTGGGGATGGAGCGGTTGTATGAGCCTGGTGCTCGACGGGACTATCACGTTTAAAGTAATGATAACAAGCTATGACTAAAGTCAGAAATGCCAACGTGCCAATTGTGGCTGCAACGAAGATCACGGTGTCATCTCGTGGGGCTGATGACGGCGCGTCGGTAGGCGATATGGTGGCAAGGGAACCTGTAGATAAGAATCGTAGCAGACTTTAAGTACGGTACAAGGCTGTGTAAAATCATCACAAGTCTATGTATAGGACTTGGTAGAGGTTAAAGAGGTAGGTCTCTGATCAGAGGATCCAAAGGCGTTAACTGCGAGCTACATCTCCCTATAGTGTGTCGAATGTGTTCTTTGAAGAGCCGGGGGCCGCCCGATAGTCCGAAGGTCTGCAAGTCCGAAGGTTCTTTAGTCCAAAGGTTTCATAGTCCGAATGCACCTAATTTCCACAAGAGGGAGTTCGTTAATCCGAAAATGAAATAAGGTTCGTTAGTCCGAACATTTGATGCAATAGGTTCGATAATCCAAAGGTTCATTTATCCGAAGGTTCAATAGTCCGAATTAAGAATAAGGTTATTATTTTTAAATTAATTTGCAGTTATTAAACGCTTTGAAAATCGGACCTCGTAACAACACGAATGTCATCTCTTGTAGTTGGCACTTTCTTGTATCTAGCTCTCGCACTGTCCGCGGCTCAGGGCATGTCCAATTACTGCTCCCAGCCGAATGGAATTTTAAGAGGGTAAACCTAAAGGGTATAAACCGAATTTCCATCTCTTTGTTTACCATTTTGGTATCTGCACTTACCTGTTTGGGCCAAAGTGGCCCTGCTACACCTGTCTGCCCGACAGTAACGAGACTGGATTCTCTCGTATGACCGAATGCTGTACACGTTGACTACAGTGTCGTGCTGCACGCATTGGAGCCCACTGATGTCGTGCACGTCTTCCAAAATCCAACCCTGGACACGCACACAGGTGTCAGGGTCGCCATCGTCTGGTATACCGGAGATACGAATCCAGTACTGTTGGTAGCTATGTTCGACTACGATATCTGTAGGAGAAACAGAGGCAGATGCTTTGAGCGTACTGGCCATTTTCAAGATATGATTCTGCTTAAATTCTTGGAAATTCTTCTCTTACCTAATTGTTAAGCCCACTTAAAAAAATGGCGGGAGAGGCCGGCCTCTCCACACAAAGCGGCCGGTAAAGTAAATACACGCCCTCTAGTTTTAAGGTTCTATGATCGACGCTTACTTTGAGGAAAATGAACTGTCATGTGGTGCTCAGCTAACTTTTCATCATTCAGATTAATCGCTGCTTTTGTGAAGCTGCATCTTTGTAAGAACATAACGAAGGGTAAGAAAAGGAAAGTAGAAGGTAATTTAGGATGAGGTAAATGATAACTAAATGAGATAACACACAGCGTCATGCGTCTGTACTTACGTAAATTTTGTGGCGTATCCGCTAAAATTTCACGAGGAGGAAAAGGGAAAAAATGGAAGATTAATGTCAAAAGATTTCAAAAGATCCCTGTAAGACCAATAGACATCATTATGATATTCAGAAATAAGACTCCGTGGAATTTGTGATGTCAATACATAAAACCCACTTCTGTCATTGGAAGAAGATTGTTCACTTATGTAAACCTTGCGTACATAATTATATGATGCTTTCAGCAACAATCAACTGAGCGCATCGAGGTATAATGCAATTTATGGTCATCCTGGTGTCCGCGTTGCTGAGTAAAGAGGTAAATATTGGTGGAGTGTCTCATTCAAGGCTTGCTTTCAGAAAAGTAATGATTTTGCATATGTCATTTTTTTATCAGCGTGAATACATGCGCTTCAAACAAAGCCAAAGCACGGATTCGGTCCAACGTTGTACCTGCTGCCTCCGCAGAAGAGGCTAATAGACCCCAAACAAGATAGAAGAAAACAGACAAGATAAAAGAATGAGGACAACAATAAAACAAATCTCACGTAGCGTTCTTGCCGCGATGGCTGCAGCTTGTCCTGGACCGATGGAGTTTTGGGGGAAGACCGACAGCTCGTATGACGTGTCCGGCCTCAGGCCACTGATTACCCTAGAGTGACCACGGCCAACGTGCACGTTCTTAAACCCTCCTTCTACATCACCACTAATTTGCAGGTAGAAATCCTGCGTCTCGCCCCCGTCATAGCCTGGCATCCATCGCAGTGCGATTGCCGACTCGGTGGTTTCGGCGACTATTATTTCCAGGTCGGTCGGCGCCAACGGTTTACCTGAAATTATAGTATTCCGACATTTTTATCGAATAAAGTCTTTGTGATCTCACAAATACCTGCAAACAATTCAGCCATCGGACTTCAACCAATCAGTTTGGAAATGTTTGCTCAACACTGGTAGGAAATCGCTGTATTGTTGAATAATTATGGTAACAATTGACCAACAATTGGGAAGAATTTACCCGAATGCCGGAAGTTGGTATGTTGACAAACATACCGGGCAATTCCAACCCATTTACCAAACATTTTCCCAGTGAGTACATATTGCACGATTTTTGTTTGTTTACCGCTTCTTGATGAGGAACTTGTGTGCCTAGTCTGAATTCAAGTACTTTTCATAGGCGTAGCCAGCGGCGGGGGGGGGGGTATTTACCCTCTACCCCCAATATTTTGTAAACACTGCCTTTTTCCATTCATATGCCCTTTTTTCAACGGACTTACCCCCCAATAATTTGTAAAGAATGCCCTTTTTTTACGAAGTGCCTCTTTTTCTGAACTAGTGCCCTTTTAAAAATAGAAGTGGTGCCCTTTTGTGTCGTCTACCGTTTTGGGTGCCTTTTTCAAAATTTCGCACATGTATCCGGCCTAAAAAGCACCATATATTGGCCGTTTGTGTGCATAATTGTCGGTTTTGAACAGCGCCCCCATCGAAAGATAGTACCAGCCCCCCACCCCGCTTTTTGATTTTACGGAGGCCAAGTGTCCGGAGAAAAAAACCTGTCTACATTTCACAACGAATGTGCAAGTGCCCTTTTCACACAAATTTACCCCCCTCCCCCCCCCCCCCCAATAAAAATGACCGTGCTACGCCCCTGTTTCTTGAAAGTTGCCTCTTGTGAAAAATATACCAAACCTTTTCAATTTCAACGACAGGACAAATCGAGTGGTTTTGCGTAGTAAATGACTTCGGTTCCCCGGATCCAAAATAGGAACTTGAATTTAATTTGGAGCAGTAATATGTTGTAATGAGCGAAGTACCACTACATAGTTATATACCTGTTTCTTTCAACTGGACTTGAAGCTGTTCAGACATTCCATTGTTGTTGTGGGACTCGCACCTGTAGACTCCGTAGTCGACAGAGGTCACTACGGGATGGAGGACGAGACGGCTGCTGACGCTGTATCCAACAACCCCATCCCCCGTAATGGTATTTCCCACAGACATCCTCCTGTCTGTATTATTGGTTAACACCTCATTCGTCGGACCGTACCATGTTACCACAGGGAGGGGATTCCCGTCGACGATGCATTCCAAGACAGCCGTGTAGCCCTCGTTCGCTCCAATCCAAGCCCTGTCTTTGTTGGTAATGTCGGGGCCATCTGTGGGCGAAAATTTACGCAAGAAGCTTCTGAGTGTTGAAAATGTGAAAGTAAACGTTGCTCGCCTAAATGCATCAGCTTACAGTCAGTGTAAATTGATGATTGACCATAGCTTGGGGAAAAATACATTCAAAATGAAATACGATTTACCACGAAGCAAGGGCCATTTGTACGGTTGGTTGACAGAGCGGCAACCCCGGCAAACTTCGGCCATCTGGATGCGTATCAGGTAAAAGCTTATTAAAACTACAAGTCAATTTTTTTGCAAGCGCACTCCTAACTTTGTTACCTATTACCTATCGCAATACAGATCACTGAGCTACAGTCGGGCCTACACGCATGTCATTGCCACAGTAAGCCTATCATTGTTTTATACATATCCTCGTCGGCTAAGCAAAATATTGTTTCTTTGTAACTGTCCCGCCCTAAACCGTGTCTCGGATACCGATTACCTATGCATTCGGGCGTTCCATTTGTAATTATAGAGCTTTAAAAAAATTGTTTTGCCTTTCAAACTTTACAATGTAATTGAATCTTCAAAAGGCAATTGGTTGAGTCAACATTCAATTATGTCTGAGATGACGACAAAATGTTCTTTGTAATCTAATAAATTTGTACGAAGGCAAGGAGGATGATTACACTTTCAGAAGATTATCTGCAAGAAAATGCATGCACCCAGGCAACAACATGTACCTTGCAAAAGCTGTTGGAGAATTATTTTATACCCAAAACCTACATAAACTATTCCAGAAACAGTTTCCACTTACAATGAACAATTACGGAAATCGCTGCAGACAAGGTCGGTGTCCAGTCTAACCAGGGATTCCAAAAGGTGTAGCCAGCGCACCGGTACCAGCCAGTCTGGTTCCGGGCGATTTTGGGCAGGACCAGTGTGCTATTGTTTGGCGTGTATGTCGGTTCACCTAGACTGACCAAGCTATCTGGCTCGAAACCGCTCCGCCATTCGATCCATCCGCTGAATGTGGGATTGGCGTCTGGAATACAGGCTAGCACGACGTCGTCTCCTTCTTGGAAGGGGCTCGGTTTCGACTGGGTTAAGGAAAACTCCGCTGGATCTAAAAAGATACAAATAACTCATTGGCTGAAGGGTTCATATTTTTTAACGTATGAAACAGCAGAGAGAAAAAAGTCGATTTCTCACAGGTCTCACTCGATGATCGAACACTTTTTTTGCAGGTATTGAGTTAAAGAAACTGATAACAATACGTAATGGACATTTTTTGCTGTGAAAATAAAAGGTACATTCACTACTTTTTGTGCATTTCATTTTGTTTGAAGCAACAGAATTGCCACAATTCTTAAGAAAGGTGCCTGACTGATTATATACTTGTTGATGTTTCAGCTCAGAGGACCATACATTTTGAGAAAACAGGAAAAACGTTCGAACAAGTCTTAAGGTCTGACATTCTAGCAATATTTGTTTCCTTTCAAATGATACATTTCAGGCGGAATGTTTTCACTGTACCTCTTGGCTGTCCTTGGACTAGCACAAGCAGTGGCGTAAGTTTGTGCCGGCAAAAGGGGGTGGGGGAATGACCAAAATACAAAAATTGCCCGGCCGTGAAAAACTGTAAAGCGTGGGGGAGGGGGGGGGGGGGCTGGACACCACATTACACTAGGGTCGCTCTTCAGGATATAGATTTATATCAATATGTATACTCTTGCTTTAAATACATTAAAACGCCTTTGTACTTTGTTTCTCTACTTGTCAGTGTTATTGAATACATTTTTTGTTGTTGGGATGTTCGAAACATACCGCGAAAACCGCATTTTTTTGTTTCTTATCACGAAAAAGTGGGGGCGGGGTTGATTCAATAGCCCACCCCCGGTCAAACAAGCGGGAGATATACACCCCCATCTCCCGGGATTTACGCCCCTGAGCACAAGTAATAACCATTAACTTACACAACACGTCCAGCCGACAGCTCGCACAGACATTCCCTCTACAATTCGTCTCATTGTCGGCAGAGGCACCACAGCATTCAAACACGGTGTCGTTCTTTGACGTGATAACAAAGTTCAAATGCGAAACCGTCATATGCAAGTTCTGTCCGTCGGGCGAGTTCGAAATCTGGTGTTTCGTGTTCTGCTCGACACCCCCGACAAACCACGTCAGGTTTGTCGACATGGAACTAGAGTGCGACACGCACTCTGCGACATATTGCGAGTTCAATTCTCCTTGCATTATTCCGTTGCTGCACGTTATGTTGCCGGGGCTGATAAACACATAACTTTGACAATCTGGCGCAAGAGTCAAACAAAATAGTGCATTAATGAGTTTTCAGTTATAATTTGCATTTCGATAGAGTTCCACAACCATTTATATAGGATATCAATTGAAAAAAAACACACAACTTATGTACTGTCTTAATTTCAGGTTATTAAAATGGAAAACGCTCAGACGACAGAGAAAATATGTCAGGAAATATGGTCAATTGTTTGCGTTTTTTCATCATTAGGGGCCGTCTAATTCAGACGGTTTAGGCCTAGTCGCCTTCTAACTTTGTGATAATTTATGTCATGTGAATCTGAGTTTGGCATAGCGTACTGCAATATAGAGAGTCAAACTTGTTACACTTTTTTTTTTAGATTGTGTCCTCTGTTAATTTCGGTCGACATCTCCAAGTGATGACGACTTCTTATAGTAAACAACGCATGGTAAGTTTTAAGCTATAACCTGACTGATCCTTTGAAGGTGAACCATTCAATTGAGACGCCCCGAAAACCACTGTTCTCATCCTTTCCTTATTTGATTCTCACAAAATACGCAACCTCAATTCCAGGGTTTTCAGCAGTGCTTTTTGACATCCGAAGAGGCGTGGGCGGGGTTACATCCGCTGTTAAAAATAGTTTTATTTGCATACCAGTTTTCATCGTTTTTTATGTGATGCAATTCAGCACTCTATAGACTCGTAAAACTATAGACTTATAAATCAGCAGCGACAGTAACTTCAGCGAAAGGAATGACAACATAAGATCAACGAATAGGCCTACAGCTACTGCAGCAGTATCAGCATTAAAACTGCATCATACGTAGCAACAGCCTCAGCATATAGTAAACTATCAACGACACTGTTAACGCTATCAACAGCAACAAGATGCAAAAAGAAGCAACTTCAACCCAAGAGTAAATTGGGAAGGTAAGGAGTATCGCCAGCCCCAATGTCGACAGCAGTAGTATTTATTTTCAAAACGTCAGCAACAGAAGGCCCAGACAACTGCAGTTCAAAAGCTTACCAGCAATGATATAATTTTGTAAACAGCTGGTTATTACATAAGCCCGACTCAATCCAAATACATGTATTATGCGGCCCTCAAACATGAACATCATTTACTGAAATATAATTACCCAGCAGTTAACATGCATATCCCCCTATTTTTTATACCTACCTTCTGCAGACGACCGTACATAAATCTGCAATATTCCTAGTACCAGTGTCGTGTAACGACTTAACTTCGCCATTTTTTTAGAGGTTCAATGCCACACGCACACCCTCGGCCATCAATGCTTACAATGTTTGTGTAGAGTTTGGACTCTGGGTCATGCATGCAGCTTGCATGCATGGCAATACCTATACGTCACCAGCTCAGTGTGTAGTATTGTGTCGTGATGTGAACGTGACTTTCGACCCGGTATGCAGCTCGGGTTTACTGATGCGTTTGTTGGTGTTTAGATACTACATGTAGATTGTTGGTACAGCGTTTGACCTTAAAAAGAATTTCTGTTTGCCAAACTCGTGTTATTGAACTGTACTACCAATCGTTCCGAAAAGGAGAATAGTTGCTATTTCTGCAGTGCCTGCGTGTCATGGGGTGATTTGAGGCAGCGCTTTTGTTATGCATTGACCTCTGCACAATGCTTGACGAAAGCTGCTATAATTACAAGGTTTGATTTTATTTGTTTGTTATTTAAATGGTCAGCTCCTTTCATAATAATAATTAGAGATAGCCCCATAGATAAACACCGGTAAACCGTTCTCAAGGTTATCCTGAGCTTCATACGATCTGGAATCAAGAAACTTATTGTAGTCACGTGTGCTTATTCTGGTATATCAGCACCGAATGGGGGCGCTCTGTTAAGGATAATACTCGAGGAGCGCGCCGTTCGTGGATGAGAAACCCGAGGGCTATTCATCACCCCGAACGCAAGGGCGGATCCAGGGGGGGGGGGTCAAAGGGGCCATGCCCCCCCCCCCAAAAAAAACCCCCCAAATCATTTGTTTTTTTGTATGTGACGTCGCAATAAAGGCAGGCAATGAGTACACCGTCATCTTTTCCTCAAAAAACATTGGTTAAAGTGGTCAGAAATTGCCTCAGATCGCACTACAGAGCATCTAGAATCCCAAAAATTTGCGGGGCCCTTAAGCGGGCCCCGAACCCCACGCCGTAATTTTGTTTACCCATTTTTTGGGGGGACAATTTTTTTTTGGCCCCCCAAAAATTGTGTTCTGGATCCGCCCTTGCCCGAACGTCGCCTTGGTCAAGGCGTTCGTCATTTTTCGTCCGTACGTGGTAAACGATCGGCAGCATATCCTCGCTATGCAGTGCATTAAAAATACAGCGCGAACAGATATGTTCCTAATTCAAATTCGAAACTAATGAGAAAGTAACATGCCGTTGGTCGTTCTTTGTGCAAGTATATACAGTCTCATTGGAAATCTAATAAAAACCTGAAGCATTTTGTTTTTAATTGACAGACTATGATGGAACCTTTGCCTTAATGTACAACCAAAGGTCTCACAGATCCTGCTGACAGTGTTCTGGTTTAGGCATGCGGTAGCCAGACTGGACATCCTGCTTCACCTCTGAAGAAGAACTTGCTAAGTTCGCAACGTCAGGCCACATTAATTTTAAGATTTAGTTCTTATTCCGACAGTAATATATTTTAAAGCATATTCATTCCAACAAACACCTCGGTACCGAAATCTGCATCTCGGCAAAAGAGATTGTTAAATAATAACGCGATATATTAAGGCGCACGCCGTTGTTCGTGCTCCGTAATTCTGATTACGCCCCCTGTTGTGAAAGTGGACCGAAGTTGTTTTTCACGTTTGTGGGTTGGACGGCGACACGTTGCTGCGTGCAAAAAGATACGGCCACCCGAGAAAGTTGGTTGCCCGAATAGTGGGCAGCGCGAATTCGGGGCACTGGACGATGAAGTTTATTAACGTTTTGTGTTAACTTTGGGGCGATCAATATAATAAATGCAGCAGTTTTTGCGCAGAAGTATTTGCTTCATATATACAAGGTTGCCCCAACCGCCAGCCTTGAAAAAAGACTAGTAAATACTTGAAATCTGAAGCATTTACTCCTTTTTATTCATGTCAAGCCACGCACGCTCATGCAACTCTATTATCAAAGACAAGATTGAGAAAGAACAAAAATGTGGCGTGGTATACGGAATCCCATGTCAGTCATGCCAACTATCCTACATCGGGGGGACGGGAAGGAAGTTCGGCACGCGGTTCGAAGAACATAAGACCGAAGTAGAAAAGCTAACATCCGCAACCATGACGAAGGCTAGAAAAACAGTGGCTGCTTAATGCGCCGCAGCATCTTGCAAACCATTATAAAGGTGCTACATAATGGTTCTCATATTTCTCATGTACTTCATTTACCTGTCTCCAATAATAGACATAATTTCCAGCGCCTTGAGTACCTAATTGTTGGTAGATACGTGCGCTATATAAGACTTCGGTATTATTATTATTAACATCAAGAGTAGGGAAAGAGACAAAATTGGCCATAACAGAACACGCTAGAGACAACAATCACGTGGTGAATTGGGCAGATAGTGAAATTTTGCACAGGGAGGGCGACAAATTTAGACGTTGGATACGGGGAAGTCTATGGATAAGGAGACGATCGACGATCAACCTTAACAGAGATGAGGGAGGGTATGAACTGTCACACATAATGGCACCCCCTCATACCCCAAGTACCACCACGGGGGAGGACACACGCGGCCAGACCACCATCTAGTGGCCGCAACAGGAAACAGCACCACCAACCGACTGGTGGTGCTTCGTTCTGAGGATGACTAGTGAAATTAGTCAAAACGTAAACGAAACTACGTAAGTAATTGGCTGTGGATAGAAAATTCATTTACAAAGTTGAAATTTTACCAGCCTGATGAACTTCTTTCATGTAATGAGCACTGTATTGTTTGCAAACCAACTGTGCGCAAAATACTGAACATTATACTATTCATGAAAAAAAAGTAAGACTGCTGCAAACTGCTTACTGACTGGATGGACCTGAAATATATAAATCGAAAAATTAATGTGGCCTGACGTTGCGAACTTAGCAAGTCCTTCTTCAGAGGCTAAAACCATAATAGGAAATAGTTGAAGATGCTGTATACCGTAATGACGTTTAGTGACAGCAGATCGTCAAGTGTCAATCTGTGGTGTGTATGGATACATCCACGTTTACTTACTTTAAAACAAATTTTCAATTTTGCACCAATAGTTTTATTTTGCAGTTTATGGCAATGAATTATGCACTTCTACTTTATATGATTTTTATGATGTGAGGTTAAAATGTTGTGATGACTTCGTTTATTTTGCTTTCATAACATACAAGTGGTATAATAAAAAAATATATAATAATAATATATTTTAATAATGCTAAAATATCAATATTGTCCCAAGTTGATGTCTTTTCATTGTTATTAATATTACCCACTTTTGAGTTTCTACACAATTTGCACTGTAGTGCTTTCCTGGCCTTCAACCAAATGGCCTAGGTTCATATCTCATCAAATCCCACATGTAGATTGTGTTCCCATTCCTTTGTATGAGAACGTATCACGAGTACCTTATATTACACGATGCTTGTGGCTTAATTTGATGCACTGGCGGATTGGGGAAACGGGGGGGGGGGGGGGTAGAGAGAGAGCTCAGGAATCGCCCCCCCCCCGAAAGAAATTGCCTAATTTTCTTTAATACTAAACTAGATGATGTTATTTATTCAACCCCTCTTGAATTCGTAAATTATTATCTGGGGTTGAAGGAAATGCAATCTCTGTTATTAACAGCGCGGGCACATTCCATGCACTCAGTGGGTGATAGAAAACGAACACTTGGTGACGCTGTTCGTATCAACATTTATGCATACGCTCGTTGTTCGTCCCCATTTTAGTTTTGATTGCCACATGTTTTTGGATCAAGAGAGGGCTGGGCAATATCTAAAGTTGTCCAAAAGTGAAGAAGAATTTCCCCTTGGCATATTTTCCAAGCGTTTCTATCGACTTCGTTTTCCAGGAACGGAGGTTTTGACATTAATAATAATATGTAAAAAGAAACCAAATACATGTTTCACATCTCTTTACGCCTTTGAATGTTTTTTATCAGCTTATCAAGCAGTCATTGCATTCCCGTCAACACCGTCCATTAAACCCCCTGCTCCCCATCATCAATTCTCCAGCCTCGCTAGCTCGCCTGCTTCTCGGGAGGAGGAAAGTCAAGTTCATCTGTAAGTCGTAATCTTAAAACAAAAAGGGAAGGAAAGGCACAATAGAATTGTCAGAGCGCTGGTCCTGAATTTGCACGCCCATGTACATTAAAAAAAAACCTTCTAGCTTGATAAGCAATGACGACTACTTCAGGTTAAAATTGCAATTTTCATATTGCAATTGTTTATGCGTTGCTGGGCGTATTTTTTTTTGTAAGGGTTTCGTATCTAGGTCATGCCTCGATACAGGGCTAGGGCTCTTGCAGTTATTACAGGACGTACGCGTGAAGCGATGTATCATATCGATTCCTGTTCGATCGGTAACTGTGTAGGTTAACGTCTTCTGTCTAAAATTACAAAGCATTCCAGTTTGCATGCTAACTTAATAACTGGTTCGCTTCACGCCCCACATGTGATTTACTCCGAGTTTTAATATCTTGCAATTTCACCTCAATACTGGGCCCATGGGTGGCTGAAAGGTTTGAAAGGTTCATTGTTGAGCAGGTTTTCAACGTGTTCACAGAATTCAGGCTACACGAAGTGAAGCGGATCTGCCAATTTATCGCTTCCTGAGCATCTCCGACTTGCGGTCAAGGTTATCGTTTAATTTTTAGGCCAACCTTCTGCCTAGGCCCCTAACCGATTTCAGCCGCATGCAGAGACCACTACGCGCGCAATACCACGCATGCAAGCGCGGTCGAAGCAAAGCCCCGCCCACACGATGAATCTCAGCCAATCAAAAAGGTCTGGCTCCTCGCCAGAATCTATCTCTCCTCCCTGACTGGAAGACAATGACGTCAAAATTTGGTCTGCGAAGCTGCTGAGGCGCGAGCGTTGCGGTTTTATTTGTCCTCTGATGATCTTATTATCACTCAGTGCATCGATGAGGATGGACGGAGCAGTGGCGTTGGTTATGATGCTATTATCACTGACAGGTATAGGCTTAGAGTTCGTTCTTTGATTTGGTAATATTCAAAGTTACAAAAACCAATTCTAGTAAGCGATGCACAATAATTGTACATCAGTCATTCAAAATATAAGCCACAGTTCAGTTTAGTTCGCCAACAGATTTATGCAAAGATGAAAGATTACAGTTAAAGGAAGTTGAATTAAAGACCCCAAAATCAGCTCTGTCTCCATTCCAGGCCAGTCTTTAATGCGCTCTTATTCGTTTGCAAAACATTTCCAAAAATTCTTGAATTTTGGCTCTTCAACAATTTGCAACAAAACAAAAACAAACAAAAAACAGAACAGTCTCAGAAGAACAGTTTTTCTTATTATCACGATATTAATTTGTGATATTAATTCGTCTTCTTTCAAAGTGTTCTTGGATGGTGTGTCGAGCAAGGCGAGGGTGTGTTACTTCGGTCCCCCACCGGAACCTGATCCTGATAATCCGGATGACTGGATGAAGCAAGTCATGCAAGAGATACGGGAGCGTTGTCCGGGAGGGAGGGGACCCACGCCACCTGGTAAGTTTACGCTTCGGCCTACCAGACCACACGGTTACGGTGCAAATATAGCTAGCTGTGTTTCAAGGTTTACAACCACGTATAGGATTGTCTGCCAATACCCGGCAAAGTCTACCTTCCAGTTTCATGACGAATACCTTGCACAAAGTGAAGACATGACTGGTGTTTAAATTCCCCGCTGTGGTATTCCACCTGAAATGTTGTCGTTTGGAAGACAACATTCATCTGGTTCCAGGTTTTATACATGTAAATTGACAATTCTCAATTGAATTTGATGACGTCAAGGGTGAGATGTTTGGGGGAAGATAAATCCTTTCATTTGTTTCTTCGTTTACCACCAACAGTTGACTGTTTGAGCCCGGTGCCCCTGGGACTTGAAAACGGAACGATCCCTGATGATCACATCAGGGAGTCTAGTATTCTCGATGCCTTCTATGGTACAGGTGTAGAGGCGAGGCTGAACAGCGGTAAAGGGTGGATACCCACTTTGTAAGTATTATTTCACACTTTCAAACTGATAGGCCAGTTCTAAACGCCATTTCACTGCCGCGCAGAAGCCAAGCTTATATTAGTGAATGGAGCCCGGCAGCGATTTTTTCCCCCAAACGAGGTCGGACAATATCAAAAGAGGGCGCCCTCACTGCGTTATGAACAAGTTATATAATTATAGCAAGTATTTATAAATACCTAAGACAGATTACGCATTCCTATGGGTCGAGTATGGCACGCCAAAGCGGAATTTATTCAGCCCTGCACGGCAACTGCCAACATTATGAAATACATCACAACTTTTTTGAAAAGTATCTCAACATTGTAAAAAATATGTCAACATTGTAAACAATATTTCAACATTTCAAAAACGTATGTCAACATTAAAAAAATATATGTCAACATTTTAAAAAATATATGTCAACATTTCAAAAACGTATGTCAACATTTCAAAAACGTATGTCAACATTTAAAAAATACATGTCAACATTTCAAAAATATATGTCAACATTTCAAAAACGTATGTCAACATTTAAAAAATGTCAAGATTTAAAAAAAAATATGTCAACATTTAAAAAACTTATGTCAACATTAAAAAATATATGTCAACATTTAAAAAATATATGTCAACATTTAAAAAAAATATGTCAACATTTAAAAACAAATATTTGTTCTGATTAATTAACTAGGAATTACATGTCAACATTGCCAAAACTACCTACTACTTGTTGACAAATATATGTGTCAACCCATCCTGCGACAAAGTTCACCTAAAATACGTGTCAAAATTTCGTCCAAAAATATGTGTCAACACTACCCGATGAAAAATATATGCCAACATTCACGTGACCGCCACGACGGAGTACATGCGCGAAGTATGCTGCGCTAGCACCGGGTGTCACGGTCTCACTTCTCCGGCGTGCTGGATTCTCCGGGTGAATGCGGCGGATAATTGAGCACGTTACAGTGCACGTTACATGAGCACGATACATGCTCATGTGTCCGCTGTGCTTACTTTTCCTCGGGCGGTGCTATGGAGTCTACCAAGTCCACCCAAGAGGGTGCAGTGAACTAATTCAAGTGAGAATCTCTACTCGAGCTGATTAGCATAAAAAGTGACCCCACAGTTTCTTTTGAAAACGGAGACCGTTTGGCTTTAAGAAAACCCGGTGGAATTGTGTAAATATAGCCAAGGATCAACTCCCTGGTTTTTGGGCTTCCGTCTGAGGGCAGGCTTGATAAAGTTACGGTTGAAAAATGGGTCCTATTTGCCTGAGAAAGTAGAAGGATGCCACTTGTAAAACGGCTACATGCAGGCTTGGGAACTATCACTTTTCGGGAGGTGATTTTGTTTTGGTGTGAATATTTAAAAATGTAATCGGCTAATCTACCCAAAATTGAAAAGAAATGAAACAATGAAGTACAAGACAATAATTTAATTTTTGTTTGAGAAATCCCAGTGATGTCGGCTTGCATGTTGTTTGGCCCTGAACTTTGTTGATTTTACACTGTTTTCAATGGGGCTTGAATTGGTTCAGTGCACCCCTAAGGGAATATTTGGAACCAGACTAAAGCTGCTGCAACCTCATTCCGCCGAGAGCTAGAGTTAATCGAACTCATTGGTCCGTGAATCTTGATAAAGCTTGTATTCATAGATTTTTAAAATGTTGACATATTTTTTTTTGAATGTTGACATATTTTTTAAAAATATTGACATATATTTTTTAAATGTTGACATAAGTTTTTGAAATGTTCACATATATTTTTTAAAATGTTGACATATATTTTTCAAATGTTGACATACGTTTTTGAAATGTTGACATATATTTTTTAAATTGTTGACATATATTTTTTAAATGTTGACATAAGTTTTTGAAATGTTGACATATATTTTTTAAAATGTTGACATATATTTTTTAAATGTTGACATATTTTGTACAATGTTGACATATTTTTTAAAATGTTGACATACTTTTTTAAAATGTTGACATATATTTTACAATGTTGACATACTTTTCAAAAAAGTTGTGATGTATTTCATAATGTTGGCAGTTGCCGTGCAGGGTTGAATTAATTCCGCTTTGGCGTGCCATAGTCGAGAGCCCGTCACGTGGCCGGTCTTAAACGGATGATAAAGACATGGCTGGCTGGTCTTAAACACTTTTCCAATGTCACATGAAATTTGGACTCCCACGAAATCCGGTGCCTTTTAACGTTTCATTGGTTGAACGTTCACCTTCCTCACGTATGCATGCGCAATGTACTACAAGTGAATTAGTATTTCATGGTCCAAAATTCTCACTACACCAGCCCAGCTGCGTTTTGCGCGACATCGCGCAGAACGCGCGACCATAAAGGTGAAATGCGCGACGCGCACGCCATTGTGGAGGGGCGTTCCAATATAGTCAGAGGAGTGTTTCGTAAAACATGAAGTAAAATTGTTGGACAAAATGGTTAACAACGTCTAGTTTTTTAACTTGTTTTGACTTTTGGACGGAAATGATTTGGGTTTTTTTACCAAAAAGGTATTTATGAATGGGAAAAAGTATGTGTTCCGTCGGTATTAAACACTCTGTTTAAAACTGGTGGGAGTCTGGATGGGTGATAACTACCCTCGGCTTCGCTTCGGGTAATTATCATCCATCCAGACTCACACCGGTTTTAAACAGAGCGTTTAATACCGACGGAACACACATTAATTCCCTTAATAATGGTGTTTAAATCACCGACGATTGGCAGCTGATTCGTGGACTGGTTGGAGGTAGCCCTACTTCTAATCAGAATGATCCGAGTTCGAACCCCAGTCAGCGTTTTTCTCTTCTTCTTATTTTATCTTTTTAATAACTGGAGTGAGGAAGGAACACTTTTCACAAAACGTAAGCCTATCTTGGCTTTTGTTGTGGAGAACAATGCATTAGATAAACACCGAGCTTATAGTCAAGCTAAATGCATCTGGAGTTCCTTGCCAATTTCAAAAGTATCCTTCAAGCTGTCCAATTCGCTTTCTGCGCCATCAAGTACGGTATAGGGCCTGCAAGTAAAAGGTCATGCGGTGTGCTTCCAGGACCCGTCTAGCTTTTCGACGGGTAATGTCGTTTTGTAACGCTAAATCGTCAGCTAAGTACTGCCACGACACGTACTCAGTACAGTGTTCCCGGTGTTTAAATGTCAAGGACAGGTAGGCAGTATCTGAATAAGAATTGTGTGTCCATTAAATGCCTATGACACTAAAACGAGGGCTGGGCTTTCACTCCGTCATGCTCTAGTTTTTGAATGCGACGCTTATACCTGACCTAAAGCCCCTGTCACACTTTTGCGTGTCCCAATTCCTTATGAGTTCCTTATCAAAAATTTTCAATTCGCAGCCGTACGATCAAAAACGTCGATTTTTTTTGATTACTTTGACTTATGTGCGACGCACATCTAGCGAACAAGTAACACATTCAGCGCATCCACTGCGTATGAGATGCGTATGAGTTCCGTATGCAGGCGCAAGTTCGCTATTTGTGCGTTTCTCATAAGTTACGAATAAGTACAATGCGCTGCCCGCTTACACTAACCCCTGGCTGTGATGATGACGTAAATGGCGCTGAATGGCTACTCACAGCGTATTGCGTGCGCATTTCGAAGATTGCACGCCGGGCGCTCCCTAGCCTTGACCAAGGCTATCAGCTTGTTCCCATACGAGCTTGTTCCCGCTACCGCACACCGCGCGCGCCGCGACACAATCACTAGTTGTACTCACTGATCTCTATAAAGACTGGATAGCTAATAAAGAGCCGCACAATGTACGAATTTGACGCCATATTGGTGAGACCGGCTGGTGATCTACAAAGGACAAGTTGCCGTCTTTATAGACAGCATGATTTCTTTTGTAACGTCGCGGCTCACTTGACTTATATTTTGGCCACCACCACTGACCAACTGACCAAGGTTTACTACAATTTTTCTAACGTAGTGGTTACTTTTATAATGCCGCAAATCACTTTTTCGGCGTTTTTGAAATAATAATCACTACGGAAATGTGTTCCTTGTAGAACATCATAATATGTGTACGTGACCAAAATGCGCGTCAACTGTTGATACAACGCGCGCGTATTTACGCGTAGAACGTTCGTATTATGCGCGGCCATCTTCGTGAGACCGGGGGCGAATTGGTCAATATGCAAAGTCTACTGTGTGAATGTTGTATGCATATCCGCTATCCAGTCTTTATATAGAGATCAGTGGTTGTACTATACCGTTAGCCTCAACGACCCTTGCGTGTGCTGTGTGTGCATGTACGTACGCCCCACACACACTTCCGCAAACAGCCGTACAGTAAGTCGAGGTTGGTCGGCATTCGATATGAGTTCGTTCAGCGTGCGTTGTATCTGCGCTGCAAGTACGCTATGTATACGTCCAATATAGGAGGTCAGCGTATTACCGCGTATGAACGGCTTATCCCCCATGAACACATAGCGTACTCGTACCGCGCTCGACCGATGCCGGACCGATGCGCTGCGTATTTATAACTAATGACCTGCGTACGCAGCGTAGTTTTGTGCATGCCCAAAACTATCCAGCGTACTGGGCCCACTGATCTCTATATAAAGACTGGATAGCATAGGCCGTGTCCGAAACAGGCTTCCAGAGCTACGGCTACGTCTATTGTCAGCGCGTCTCCGCGTATTTTCAAAGGGCACAGACCTAGACCTAGCTCTAGGCAGTTGATTCGGATGCAGCCTAATACAGAGCCGCACAATGTACGAATTTGACGCCATATTGGTGAGACCGGCTGGTGATCTACAAAGGACAAGTTGCCGTCTTTATAGACAGCATGATTTCTTTTGTAACGTCGCGGTTCACTTGACTTATATTTTGACCACCACCACTGACCAACTGACCAAGGTTTACTACAATTTTTCTAACGTTGTGGTTCCTTTTATAATGCCGCAAATCACTTTTTCGGCGTTTTTGAAAATAATAATCACTTCGGAAATGTGTCCCTTTTAGAACATCATAATATGTGTACGTGACCAAAATGCGCGTCAACTGTTGATACAACGCGCGCGTATTTACGCGTAGAACGTTCGTATTATACGCGGCCATCTTCGTGAGACCGGGGGCGAATTGGTCAATATGCAAAGTCTACTGTGTGAATGTTGTATGCATATCCGCTATCCAGTCTTTATATAGAGATCAGTGACTGGGCCGTACCATGCGTATGCCTGCGTACATAAAACTTACACAAAACGATATAGATACAAATGAGGTGCGTATTGTGCGTACGACTGCGTATGAACAAAATGTCAATGCGCAACTCATAAGGAATTAGGGTACGCAGACGTGTGACAGGGCCGTACTGTCTCACTCGTACCGCTCGTCCTGCGAGCGGGCAGCGCATTGTACTTATTCGTAACTTATGAGAAACGCACAGATAGCGAACTTGCCCACTGCATACGCAACTCATACGCATCTCATACGCAATGGATGCGCTGAATTCGTTATTTGTTCGCTAGATGTGCGTCGCACATAAGTCAAAGTAATCAAACAACTTCGACGTTTTTGATCGTACGGCTGCGTATTGAAAATTTTTGATAAGGAACTCATAAGGAATTAGGATACGCAAAAGTGTGACAGGGGCTTAATATACGATCTACCATGAGAGTACGGATCGTCTGGTCGAAGAACCAGACTAGGCTGACACACATTTCTCCATCAGATGTTAGGCAAAAAAAAAGGCTCCGGTTTCTGGTATGCGCGCGTCGCCGTAGCCATGCAAAAAAGTTTTTTTTCAACGTAAGATGATGTCTCAAAACCGCCAAACTCACTGGTTTGACTGGAACCCTGCTGCTGCACAATTTTAACGTGTTTTTAGATGGGGTTACGATCGAGTATAAGCTTTATGTGGCCTCTCTGGGCTTCAATGCATTTTGCACTACATTTAGTCGGGCACCATGATTGTAGTCATCAGCCAACATTTGAAGAGAAAGAAAGAAAGAAAAAAAACATATTTGGGGCAAGCTCCATACCAGCAACCGGAGACTTTTTTGGGGCCTTAGAAGCACGATGTTATACACATGGGGTCATGTTTCCGGTCTACTTCCGGCCTCACGAGCCGTTTTACATAAAAATTGTGGTAACTTTATTGTTCCTCATCCTCGTCACTCCGCGCACAGTGCCCACGTCAATCCCTGGATCGAGGTGGATCTGGCTGAGAGGACAGTGGTGTCAGGCGTCACCACTCAGGGTTGCCGCTTAATGTGGGAGTATACAACGCAGTACAAGGTGGCGTACAAGAAGCAGCCCCAGTGTGACTTTGACTACGTGAGAGATGCGAGCGGAGAGATTGAGGTAAATATCACAGCCTGCTCTGGCTATACACCTCACAAATACCCCGTCAATGGTCAAACTTTGCCGGTGTGGACGGTAATTCTGTCCCCCGGTAAAAGTGTCCGGGGGGACAGAATTACCTAGGTAAAAGTGTCCCCCCTGTCCCGTTAATTCTGTCCCCCTCCAGGTAATTCTGTCCCCTCCAGTTAATTCTGTCCCCCCTGGTTTTGCACGCATAAGTTGTTATATTGATGTTATTATAATAAATTCAGCGCACAGGTATACATGTTTAGATTTTTCCAGCCTTCATCAATAATTATCAAAATGAAATTAACGTTTAGATGTTAATCAACCGATCTATGTTTCTGCAAGAAGGCACGCGTAGTAATACTCAACCTATCGCTAGCGCGCGCACGCGCATTAGCCGCCGATACACGTGTGACTGTCATGGCGGACTTCAATGAGGAGAATTGGCAAAATTATACGCGACACGGGTCACCGCGTCGCAGGCCTGCTGCTGGTGCACTGTTGTCCCCGTCCCCGGCCGCGGCCCTGGCGCGGCCCGTAGGTGCGGTACACTTGCGCGCAAGCCCACCATGCAAATCGTTCGCTCCTGAAGTCGTCATCCAAACGGGAGTTGTGCTTTGACGTAAGCACCATTCCCGAATTTAGCAAGGCGCCGCGCAAAAACAGTGAATAACTTCACTAATATACAGTCTGGGTGCTAGACTTGTGACGTTGCACGGGGACACATTTACCAGGGGGGACACATTTAACGTCGTGCAGGGGGACAGATTTACCTAGAGGGGGACAGGTTTACCTAGGTAAAAGTGTCCCCCGGACAGATTTACCGGGTCACGACCCGGTAGATCTGTCCAGGGGGACACATTTACCAGGGGGGACAGAATTACCTGCCACACCGGAACCTATACAATTTTTTTTGGGGGGGGGGGGGGTCGGGAGGGGTTTGCTGCACACCACCTTATCTAAAGCCCCTGTCACACTTTTGCGTATCCTAATTCCTTATGAGTTCCTTATCAAAATTTTTCAATACGCAGCCGTACGCTCAAAACATCGATTTTTTTGAAATACTTTGACTTACGTGCGACGCACATCTAGCATACCAGTAACGAATGCATCGCAGCGCATCCATTGCGTATGAGATGCGTATGAGTTGTTATCTGTGCGTTTCTCATAAGTTACGAATTTAGGGCCCTGTCACACTTCTGCGTATCCTAATTCCTTATGAGTTGCACATTGACATTTTTGTCATACGCAGTCGTACGCACAATACGCACCTCATATGCACCTCTATCGTTTTGTGTAGGTTTTATGTACGCAGATATACGCATGGTACGGCCCAGTACGCAGGATAGTTTTGGGCATGCTCAAAACTACGCTGCGTACGCTGTTACGCAGGTCATAAGTTATAAATACGCAGCGCATCGGTCCCGCATCGGTCGAGTGCGTTACGAGTACGCTATAGTGTTCGTGACGCACCCCGTCAGCATATGAGCGTACTTGCAGCGCAGATGCAACGCACACTGAACGGCGAGCGGCGGAAATGCGGCTGGAATACGCTCAGAAGTGCGTCAAGCATGCGGTCGTCATTAGTCGGGTGCGTCCGGAATACGCTCGGCATGCGCACTGCATACTGACCTATTCGCAGCCCGAAAAATAATGTTGTGCACTGCATACGCAACTCATACGCATCTCATACGCAATGGATGCGCTGAATTCGTTACTTGTACGCTAGATGTGCGTCGCACATAAGTCAAAGTGATCAAAACATTTCGACGTTAATTGAGCGTACAGCTGCGTATTGAAAATGTTTGATAAGGAACTCATAAGGAATTAAGATACGCAAAGGTGTGACAGGGGCTTTAGGGCGCAGTTCAAATAACTATCCATTATAATGTACGCATGGTCACACGTGTCGGAACCTGTCAAAGGGTACTCGGTAATGTCACTGCGTTGTTACATGGTGGCCATAATATTTTGAAAACAATTATACACCCTTGCTAAAATCTAGTTTTACTTGTAATAAAAACATAATGGGGAACATCGACAATGGCACCCCCCCAAAAAAAAAAAAGAGGACAATGGGGGACCTTTCATCCCGTCCCCCGCTCTCCGCCCTTGTTTGCGCGAATCACATTCGTCTAATACAATGAACAAATGTGAGACTTTCTCCACCTTGGACTCTTTATCATTTCAGTTGTTCACCGGCAACACGGATGGGGCTGGCCAGGTCTCCAACATGTTCCCTGAAAGCGTGATAGCGACGGTACTGCGCATTGAGCTTACTGCGCTTGGTAATGAAATGTACTGTCTGCGAATGGAGTTGCTTGGATGTCGCCTTGAATAATTTACCCGACTCTCCATTCACGTTGATCAGATCAACAACACTTGTAACATTTTATGGCATGTAACAGGTTTGGGGGGAGTGACTTCTCAGAAATTAGTCGGGTGCATTCTGCGCCCAAAACGTTAAGCGCATGTAACCGTGTGAGAGCTAATATTATTTGTTCTGCTTTGTATTAAAAACAATCTCGGCACAGTCCCTGGTATATACGGTCAAACGACGTTTCTATACGCAAAAAAACAACAAACAAACAAACAGATTTTAAATTTAGAAGATAAGAAAACGAATGATTATACAGCGTGAGTAAAAAAAAAGAAAGCCCAATTCGTAAGCTTTGTTTTAGTACAAGAATCATGCAAATCACTCATGTACCTTTGAAGTTACGGAATTTTAAACACAACCACCGTTTTAAAGTTCTGTCCACGGATCAATAGAAGGTAAGTGTTCTTTCAGCAAAATGAAAACAAATCACATAGGGATGTATGTGAATTGTATTGTTTTGCTGAACGAACGCACACTTTTTTTGTGATCCGTGGATAGAAATTAAACGGTGGTTGTGTTTAAAATTCCGTAACTCCAAAAGTACATTAGTGATTTAAATGATTCTTGTGCTAAAAGAAAGCTTATCAATTGAGCTTTCATATCCTAGATTTTGAAAGTGCTACATGCAGAACTTCACTTAAAAAGAATTCCCGACAATTTGGTTTCGCTTTTTTTGTGTTAACTCACCCTGTCTTGATAGTTCATGCTTGTACATGTATAGTTAAACGTAGTTGCTGTTTTTTTTCTCTTCTAATTCTCTTGTAGTTTGACACAAAGCCTATGAGCGCGTTAGGATGACGTCACTGTAATATTCACGCTTCAGAATTTGGTTTGATGTTTGCTTTAGGTTACAGGTTCATGCATTGTACAGCTTAAAGGAAACGTCGGGAGGAATTCAGGTAAAAAAAAAATTCAATAGGTGATCGTGCACAAATCCTGAACACCCGAGCTGAAGAGAAGATTTTACGATATGGGCTCCGTGCGCCAACGAAAGAGGGCGCCCTTTTACCTAGCAACGACGTCCCACGGGACGTTTAGCTGGTTGACGCGCACCGTTCCTTGTGTGTGACCATGTGTGTGACGCACGTACACCAGGGGATTTGAACTATGTACACGCAGTGGTGCGGCCGCGCGTCGTTGCAAAATTGCAGTCAGGCAAGATGGCGTCGGTCGGTCACCCCCAACTGTACTTTCTTTGCCGGTGAGGGGGTACTTGTGAACGGAGCGGATAGAAAATAAAAACACAACATTTGAAGTCAGTCTGCATGAACAAACTTTATTTCCAAAAAAGCAGGAAAACAATATCTGAATAACAAAACAAAAATACAAACTCGAAACAAAAATCATACAATTAAAAATGAACATGGCAAATATTATACAAAATATACAAACAATACCGGACGCTTTATGCGTCTTTCGTACTTTCATCCCGGAAAGATTCATAAAATCAAACAAGCTGAATTTCACTTTGTGTAAAAACAAACAAACTGAATTTCACTTTGTGAAAAACTTCAGGGTTACCCTTCGATAAAACAGAAATCATAGTTTGACCAAAAACCTAAGCTGGACCAGAGTCTTTCAAAGAGTCAGAAAAAAAGACTGGCCCACTTTAGCGGCCAAAAAAAAAGAAGAAAAAAAAAAATGAAAATCACAAAAATAAAAAAGACGCCCTCTTAAAAACTATGTACGAAGTTTTCTCAACAGGAGGTAGTGCAGCTACATGTAGATCAAAGCCACTATTCAACACATGTCACTTGGAAAGAATACGTGAATAAGTAATTCAACATAGCAACTTGTGGAACAACACAAAACAGTCCTAAATAAAAAGTCTTGAACATCATCCTCACGATTTTCAGGGGGATAAAGATAACACTTCGGGCAAAGATTGCACTACCGCTTTCTTACAATAGATTTCTCTTAGCATAGTACCTAACATCAACGTAGTGCATATTTGTCTTGTTCCGGTAAATCATGTTCATTAACTGCTATCTAGCTGAAACAAAAATGCTAAATAAATAAAGTAAAACATAAGAAAACATTTCATTTTATTGCTTTGTAAAACGAACTGAGGTCGGTAACAACAGACACTGTAGATAACATTAAAGTTGTGCTACCCGTGTTCTTTAAAAAACTCGATTTTTCCCCTTTCTTAATACATTTTAAACTTTTTTTTATGTTTTACTCCAACAAAACAAACCGTCTGCAACCGTCTGAAAAAAAAAGGAATATTTTCTATCCATCCAATAGAAGTAAAGTATCACATTGAATATAGGTTTTCCCGGCTATTTTGAACGATTTTTCATTCAAACTCACCGACTCTAATGTTCAATTTTGTAAAAAAAAATTAAAAATAAAATCACACGCTTCTATCAAAATCAATTAGTCATTTACCATTCAATTTTAAAGTTTGGCCACCCTCTTTAGTCATTGAGCCGAGAATATTCGTCATCACAGATCAAAGTCTTTTAGGCCGTTGCCGAATTGCAGCATTCAGAGATCAAATTCGTCTTGAATAAATCAATTAGACGAATTTGATTTCTGAGTAACAAGGTTTGGCGTAGACGAGACGAAATTGAATACTCTGGGACGAAAACGTGTGCTCATTGTTTGAATTTGCTTGAACTGAATTTGAAATTGTCTGACAAAAGACGAAATTAAACATTGGAAGTGCACTAAATTACATCGATGTCGATGGACATATTATACATTTGAAGATTGGAAACGGTGTAGTGGTATATCGTGCGAGGTCCATATATCGTGCGAGCGAATGTGCCAAATTGTGCTTGGAGACACAAGGAAAATGCTTTAGAGCACACCTGACTAATTTACTGTATACAAGTTTTAAATTGATTGACCAAACTTTGAAACTGAATGGCAAATGACTAAATTGTTTTGGTAAAAGCGTGTGAATTTTTTTCTCGGACGAAATTGAATGTTAAATTTGGTGAATTTGAATGAACAAATGTTTTAAAATAGCCAGGAAAACCTACACTATTACAATTAGTAAATGGGAAACATATAATATCCACAACATTGATTTCAAATCAGTTTGGAAAACGAAATTAATTTCTTGTAGTAAAGGAATTCATTTTGCTCTTCTAATAACATTCGTAAGAACTGATTTAAAAGAATCAACTGTCAAACTTTCAACACATTCACTTTTACAATGCAAATCTTATTAATTTAAAAAGAAAATAGTCAAATTTCTGGGACAGCTCATTCTCAAGTTTTTGAAAATTCTCGGCAAAACAATATTTTTTTCAGTCTCAAACGGAAAGTTCCAATTATAAATAATAAATTGTCGACATTAACAATTTTAATGTATTTCATTTTCACTGTTTAAAATATCCATGGCTTTGGACAAAACTATTCAAATTTTCATTTGAAAAACATAACACTAAATTCCCCAGACTTATATATTTTGATGATACTTTTATGGAACACTTCAAGTTTCAGTATCAAAAATGGTTCTTGTAAAAATCCCATTAAGGATTTCTCTCTTCCGCCATACCTTACTTTTGGTGAAAGGTTGAAGAGTTTGCACAAAATGCCTTCGTTGTGATGCCAAATCTTTTTCGTTAAGGAGTCTACTCTTTTTTCCCCGCTCAAATAAAGATTTTTTTAAACACTTCTCAAAAAATTCAAAAAGTAACATTCTAAAATTTACGAATTTCTATTTTTTTTCTCTTAAAGTTAGTTTCTTTGTAAGAAAAAACAATTAATACTGATTAGCAGACGGATTTAAAAAATGTTTTGTTTATTCTAGAAGAAGATCGGAACATTAATTGATTTGAATGGTCGTAACTTAATATGGCTTTTTGAAAGCTATTTGGTTTCAGTGCCATAGACCCACCCATCAAGCCCCGCCCCAACGGTATTTTGACCAATCACGGCCACGATTAACATCCACAAAAGTCCTACATGCGTGCACGTGCGCATGATGCGTGCAGTTGGAACATGCAGAGTGGGCGGGGCCTAATGTTTCATTCTATTTACATTGAAGACAAAAAAAAGCAAGGAAGCAAATCTGCCATTCCATTCAAAAAGTGCCAGCATAAGGCATTTTGTAAGGCACATAGTCCATGACATACATGTAATAGTGAACCTCCCTCAGCCTTTTATTTCTACAATTATATATAATGGTATAACCCCGTAACAATTAAAGATCTGTAACTCATGAATTCGGGCGATTCACAATGCAGTGCGCCACCAAGAGTTTGCCATGGAGAGTTCATTTTTCAAGTTTACGGTTGACACAACATGGCCCATTTGAGCGAGTGTCAGTGGACAACATGAGCTAATTTGTTATAGATTGGGGCATAGCGTTCTGCCGCCTTACAAAAATCACCATATTGATAAAATGAAAAGAAAAGAGCAAACATATATTCGAATCATACTTTTACAAACTTTCTGGCCGGAAAAACCAACAATTTCAAATGTCCCGCGCTGCGAATTTGTCGACCGTCTCCCACAATGCACTGGGAAAAATGAACTCTCCGTGGCAAACTCTTGGTGGCACACTGCATTGCGTCTCGCCCGAATTAAAACCACTGGTGTATGTATGGACTCTAGGTATCACCATGATCTCATCAGGGGTATTATGTATATGACATGTAATATTGACATTTATGCAGTATTCTGGCAGATACCAGTGTTGTTTCCAAATCCATCACAAAGTGAGCAACAAGTCCAGTCACAAGGAACAGATCTAGAGAATGAAACAATGACCAAGGAATGCCTCTGCCACAGTTCATTTAATTAGCTTGTGAGTTGACTTGAGACTGATTGACTTGTGATTGACTTGTGATTGACTTGTGAGGATCTGCAACTCTGGTACAATGCTTCTCATGCACACCCTGAGCCATTCCTACCGGGTACATGTAACCAAGGCATCGTTACTGTACGTGAGATTAATGTTAAACAAAACAAATTAATCTACAAAAATAATCAGCAGAAGGTTTGCGGGTCACCGAGTGCCCCAGAGCCATGTAGGGTCTATGGTGTATGTTTGTATTTGCCTATAGGGCTCGTTCAATGACGGCCATCTCTGTAGGAGAACTGCAACTACGTATTTTACGCAATCAAGCACGCAATGCGCAGTGTATAAAATGTTCCAAACATGTGCGCTTGTTGCTCGAAATGTGTTCGAAATACGACGCAGCCGATGTGCGTTATGCAAGTTGACGCTCAAAATGACGATGCACGTGGCAGGTCTGTAGGAAATGACGTCATTTGAACGAGACCTATAATAATACAATACCCACTTCTTTTGTTCTGTATATGCTTGTACAGGTAAAAACACTTGAAACCCCCAGAAATTCCAGATATCAAAAGGGATTCTTTAACAATTCTTTAACAAAAAAATCTGGAAAACTGACAAATTTCACTCCTTTTGGGAGGCAATAGGAGAATCATGTGCAACTTAAGCAAATAATTTGAACTAATTCATAATGAGCCTTTTAAAGTTGAACGAAGAAATTGACTGGCACGGGTTTGAAACTGCGGCCTCCGAGTTACCGTTCCGGTGCTCTACCAACTGAGCTATGAGCCTTATGTTGGCGATTCCTCAATATTGTTGTTCAAGGGGCGCTTGTCATTTGAACATTTGTAATAAACAAGCCTTATCCTCTCTGAATGATCCCCGTTTGCTACTTGCCAGGTCTGCATCGTGACTTTGGGCATGATCCCTGGCTGCATGGCATAAACGGGTTTATGGCTTCTGAGTGGCACCCCATTACCAAAGACATTGATGAATTAGGGAACCCCCAACATAGGGCCGGATAGCTTAGTTGGTAGAGCACTGGAACAGTAACCCGGAAGTCGTAGGTTCAAACCACGCTCCAGTCAATTTGTTTGTTGAACTTTAAACATTATTGTAATACACCTAGTCAGTTTCCCTTTGTGGTTCATTTGATAATATAATTTATAATGCTGACTTTTTGTGTAACAATAAAGAGAAATGTATGTACACAGTTTTTCAAAGCTGAGAAGATTATTAAAAGTAGAGCATTTAACCAATGGTTGAACTGACTCTTTCATTTTAAGGCACACAAGTCTTGGTCAAAAGACAGATTCAAAACAGTCACAGCACTTTTAGGTTAAGGACACTTGGACGGAAGGATGCATTGCCTATCATGCCATAAAAAAAAAAAAAAAAAAAAAAAAAAACACAAACCTTTTGTCAATAGTGGTGCAATTAGGAATTATGTTTGCAACGTAGAACACTTTCTTCTTTATTGAATAGTATTAACTATTCAAACACAATACATACGTAGAATTTGAAAACTCTTTTCAGTAACCACTATATGAAACTATACAATACTTTTTTTCGCTGAATAGGCAGTACCTGAATATTATACATCTGTAATATATAAATCCAAATTTAAGCATTCAGAACAACTTGGTGTGTTATGTTCAAATCAAGGACGGAAATAGCTTATACAACTCTTGCTCAATACAACACAGAAATATCAATCTTTTTTTTAATATAATTTATAGCACTTAATGTAATGAAAGACGGTGTGAACAAAACCAACATATACATTCATCTTATACAACCTTTGCACTTGGTCTATTATTTACAAAAAAAAAGAAACTGTTTCAACATCTTGAAAAACAGAATTTCAATTTCAAATACTTGAAAAACAAATTCAACTTGAGGAACTGTGGTCCAACTTACTGACATCAACAGGGGACGATTTCACCCTGGCTTCGCGGAACAAGCTCGTTGAAGAAGAACTCTAAATGCCTTGATGCCTGTAAGAAGAAATGGAATACTTTTGCTATCACCACGTTGGGGTCTACAACGCATTTACTCACAATTTTGGGTGCTACAGTGAGTAATAAGAAGGGCCGTTTGGGGCAGTACAGTGACAAAGAGGGTTACCATTTGCGGGCAGGTGTGGTCTATCGGTAGAGCACAGGATTCATGATCCTGAGGTTGTGGGTTCGAGCCCCGCCGGCCATGCGTGTTGTGCCCTTGAGTAAGGCACTCTACCTCAATTACTCCTCTCAACCCAGGTGTTAAATGGGTACCGGTATTATTCAATGCTGGGAAGGTAACAGACTCGCTGTGGAGGAGGTGTGGCGATCCCCCCACAGCAGCATATGAGTCTGGCCCAATCGCTAATGAAAGAGAGATGGGCACTCCGTTCCTGTGAACACAGGTTCGTCCCCTTTAACTTTACCCTTTTGCCATTTTTTGGAGCCTACCTCTTTGGGATCTTTGGGTCTGAGGATGTGCTCTCCGTATTTACTGATGACAGACTCCTTGTCAAAACAGCTGCATCAAAAGAAGACCAAAACAAAAATCAATACAATCACAAATTAACATTTGTTGATAAGCAAAATTTTATGAAAAGTACAGTTTGCCCAGTGCTTCTGGTAGTTGTCAAGAAAGTTTGCCATTTAAACATTCAAATGATTCTCTCTTATCAGCAGCAGATTTCATAAGGACATGTATTGAACTACAGGTTCTTGACAATAGAACAAATCACCAACCTTCCCAAAAGAGCATCAAAGCAGCTGACAGCGTTGTCTCTCTGCACAGCGACCACAATGCTGGGCCCGTGACAAAGAATCTTGGGCTGAAATGTAAACATAATTAGGAATACTCTCTGAAAGATAACACAACAGATTGACCCTCGAAATTATGGACATGACAACATTTTTCCCCCCTCACAATATCGCTGACAAAAATCAAAACAAAAATGAAAATCACAAACCGAAAAAGTAATAATTATACAGTTGAACAAAGAAACTGAACAGAGCAGCATTTGAACCTGTACCCTCCAGATTACCAGACAAATGTTGGCGGGTTTCCAAATTTTTTCAATATCTTTGAAAAATAATTTCCCTGTCTTTGAACAAGTTTCTCTTCCTGCTTTATGAAAAAAAATAAAATACTACACAGAAAATAGCCAAGGACAAAAAAAAAAGAAACAGAGAGCTTCAACAAGATACACTGAAGACAGAAGAAAATGCCAGAAAACTACCCCCTCAATAGAAGGCCTAAAAACAAAAGTAAAGGGAAAAATGCCTAAAAACACACCAAACTGGGGAAGGCCTTGGTATAGACGCCGCTGTACTCCTGAGCCTGATCCTCATTGAACCACACCATCCGCATACCGACAATGGTGAAGCCGTGCACCAGCAGTGCATCCACGACCTCAATGTGACCCCGGTAATAACCTTTGACCTTGGTCAGCAGGAGAGGCGGTGTCAGCAGGAGACAGTTGGTCTGGCAGAGGGCGCTGTGGGAGGGCAGGAGGAGGTCTGTCGAGCTGGTGCTTGAACCTGGGGATGATAACGGTTTGGTTTCAGGGCAATTCCGTAAAATCAAATTCTCTGCGTACGTCCGACCACATGGTGTACAAGGTTCTTTGCACATGATGTTAAGGTGGTGGTACCTTAGCTTGTTCTGTATTGTGGTACCTTTGTTTGGTCTATACTGTTTTGTACTCATTACATGTCACATTAGTGATGTATAACATTTACTTTTCCAAAAGTAACTCATTGAAGTGTCTGACATGTACGTCCGAATTAAATTGCCCTTTAGAGGTTTGAAATGTATTTACCCTAACACCTAGGTATTGTGGCTTGAAACCCTGCTGAACGCAGCAACATGCAACACTTAATAATTTGGTAGGCTTCCTTTGGGATCAATGCAAAAGATCCTACACATGACGAAAACGGCCTTCTTAAGAAAGTGGCTAGTTCCACACACCACGTTGGACCTCTGTGGGGGGGTCCTTAAGTAAACAAAGCTCCCTTCACTGCTCCACTGTCCCACAGAGATAATCACTTGAAGGTTAAATGAATTACGACCTGTTTTCTTGAACTATACTTTCTGGTGATTGTGGTTTATGCTAGCATAGCAGTAAAAGATCGTTCTCTGCCATTTATTTATCGATTTTTACAGATCACCATATGAAACAAGTCAACATTTCAGGTACGTTATTATGATAACACTTTTGTCGGCTGACAGATTGAATTTAGCAACGAAATATTATGCTTGAAATCTCTCAGACAGAGTGACCTTCACTCTTTTATGGAACGAATTAAATGATAAGTGCTGATAAATTAATCCCCAGGGCAGACTTTCTAAAATGGTGCGTCCCAACCCGAGTGGCCTATATGGTTGGTCGAGTGGCCTATATGGTTGGTCGGGTTGGTCTTAAGAGGAGTGCTCACGTCATGATGCCTTTCACTGTGGCTTCAGTAGAGAATGAGGCATCCCCAGTCCACAGTAAAACAACAAACTTACTTAATAACCTTTTAAAATTCTCCTGGGGAACAACAGACCTGGAACCAGTTAGTTCATCGCATTTGGCTCAGTGGTACAATTGCTGCATTAGTAAGAAGGCTGTCACGGCTTGAAGGCCCACTCATAAAGCTTTGTGAATTGTTGTCTCTCAAGTTCTGTAAGAGACACTGTCTATACAATGCTTCTTAAAATCGTTGACTAGCGAACCACTTATACATTCACGTTTGCCTGAAGTCGCATACGTTCAGATGGTACATTATTTGAGCCTGTTTTTGTACCTGAGCCTATGGAAGTCAAGGAATGTGTACTGGTGACGGGAGACAGTAGGCTGTCGTTAGAATCCGTTCTGACTGGGTATGGCTTGGTGACAAAGCGTCGATGGCCAGCCTGCTGGTATCCCATGACCGAGTCTCTGGCTGGACAGATGATCTGAATCAAAAACAAAAAAACCAAGAGTGCAAGAATAAAAATATAAAAAGAACACAAATATGAAACAAATTTTGAATTTACTTCACCCCTCGGCAAAATTCCATATTATGAATAGTTTGGTTGCAGTACCCGATGCTATATCAGATTCGAACTAGCCAGCCGACCCCGGCAAGCTCTGCGGTCGAGTGGTAAGACGTCTGCACTAGTAGGTAGGAGGTTCAAGTCCAACCCGAGTGATTCTCTCTCACAATCACTCGGGACAATACTGAGTATGGGGTGCTGTGGTCCAATAGGTACTGTGTTCGACTCGCGTGCCATGGTACATGAGTTCGAATCCTAACCTTGGGAACATGGTACTTGTGTTCTTGAGCAAGGCACTTTACCGTTATTGCTTTATCCTTCAGATGGGACGTAAAGCCATAGGCTCCGTGTGTTGTGTAAAAGAACCCAGTAACATTTATCGCTAAGAGAAGGGCTTAAACCCCAGTGTTTCTGGCAGTGGCTGCAATATGCACCGCACCACCTTGTAAACCTTATAAGGTGCTTCATAATGGGTCTCATATTTCTCATAAACTTTATGTACCTGTCTTTAATATGATAGACATAATTTCCAGCGCCTTGAGTACCTAATTGTTGGTAGACACGTTCGCTATACAAGACTCTGGTATTATTATTATTATTAAAAGTGTATATACATGTACTTTGACGTGGCTCACAATAACTGAGTTGCTATTATTTAAGAGCGAGTCTTGAACAGACTTGGAGGGATTCAGGTTCATTTTTTCTTGGAAACTCTCCTTGGCAGCTCTTGACTAGGCCTCAAGTCCAAAAGCGATATTCTGGGTTCCCAGCACTTTATGAAAACAAAAGTCCCGGAGTTTTCCTGGATATTTCCCTGAGAAATCTCCAAAATTCCATGAGAAATGTTTCACTTTAACAAGGTTGCTGGGAAGTCAAGAGGTGGTTGCAGCGATGTAAAGTAATATTCACACTGCATAAACACTAAAATTTATGCCAACATAGCTTTTTAGTGTTTACAACTGTTTAGAAATGTTTGATGAGTTTTAAACACTCTTGGGGCCAAATAGTATTCTAAGCTTTTTATCCTGTACTTAAAAAAAAACAGCGTATGTAATCGTCCAAGCTCTCTTTTTCAGTTTTGAGACTCGTTGAAAAAAAAAACCGATGATTTATTTTCACCTTATCAGCCTGTAGATCTGCAGTCTCCCTGCAGCATAGGCCATCGGGGAAGAGAAACTTTTGCTCGTTGACTGCTGCTTGGTAGCTCTCAGAACCTAGAACAGAAAATGGTATACACATGCGGTACTGCTAACTGTGGAGAGTTATAAGTGGAGAGTTATAAATACCTTGGCCAAACACTGAAGATGGAAGACACCACGAGAGAAAAAGTACAAAGTAGGATCAAGGGAGGATGGAGGTGTTTTGCAAGGTACAACAAATAACCGACAAGGAAATTCCAATATCATTTAGAAGGACTTGAAACCAGTGTGTCCTAACAACGATGACTTATGGGGCAGAGACATGGGCAACAACCAAAGAGATGGAACAAAAATTGACAACAACACAGAGAGCCATGGAAAGGAGAATGCTCAATCTATCATTATGGGACAAAATCAGACATACCTTCATAAGACAAAAAACAAAGGTCAAAGATAGAGAAGATCAAGGAAATGAAATGGAGATGGGCAGGGCACTCAGCAAGAAGACAAGACAACAGATGGACCAAGAGACTCACAGAATGGCAACCAAGGACAGGCAGAAGAAGAAGAGGTAGACAAAGGAGATGGAGAGATGAAATCACCACATATATGAACACGGCAACATGGAGTAGAATGACAAACAGAAGAGAATGGAAACTGCTTGAGGAGGGCTTCATCCAACAATGGATGACCACAGCCTGATGATGATGATGACTGCTAACTGTGGCATGGTAACTTTTAAGAATGAGAATAAGTTGTCAAACTAGGAAGGGCACAGAAACTGACACCATTTTGACGAAGTGACAATTCTGACCGCACTACAGCAAAACCAAGGTTTGAGAAAATCACATTTCAAGTTGGTTGATTTTTGAAATTGCGTTTAATTTTGTATACATTTCTCCCCCAAAAATTGGAAAGATATAATTGATGCAATTGCCCAACAGTTAAATAGCCAATCCTTGTCTCTATTTTCATTTTAAAAAACATGCGTAATTAAGGAGATAATAACTAAATAGATTCAGCAGTTCATCAAAATGGAAAAAAGAAAAGAAATTAGAGCATGAACACATTCGTCACACATACGTAGCATGTGTTTGTACACAGATTCAGCAGGCGCCATGTATATTTTTATAGATTCGCCGCATGAAGCATAGAATGCATTTTCGTCACTTTGTTGAAATGCAAATTGTCAACATTACGTACTATAACAAAATGTAAAATCAAAGAGACGAGGATTCGTCACTTCGTCGAAAAAGCAAATATGAGTTGCCACACGTTTGCCACTTTGTGTAATTATCCTAATTAACAAACAGTGCCGTTGTGTGTCTTGAAATTTGGCGGATTATGTTTAAAATACCAGTATGGGGCGGATTCGTGACTCCATCGGATCGGTGACAAACTGTAACATACTGATTCCGGGTCCCTCCACAATTCAGGAGATAGTCTAGTAGGAGTGGGTGCATTTAGCATCGTCTGGTATTTAAAACATTTCAAGAAGCACTGTATACTAGGACAGTGGTGAAGTTTGTGACTGTTCTTTGGCTGATATTTACTAATAGCATTTACATTTAAAAAACACTTTTTTTGGGGGGGGGGGCTGTCCACCATATCAGGGATGTGTCATTACTTTTCGACCAGTCACTTAGCCGATGTTAGGCAAATTTGCTGAGGTTTTTCATGATAAGGAAACTCTGCAAAATGACCGACTTCAACAAAACTGCACTTTGGGGAACAAATAAACAAACAATGTGTTCTTATCCCCCCCCCCCCCCCCCCCCCCCCCCCGCCCCCGCCCTCCAAAAAAAACCATCATACCATGAATTCCATTATTGATGGGGTCTGCTCCATACATGCCCCTCCATAGGAACTGGCTCTGCCGTCGGGCATCCTGGGGGTTGGTCGGTCCCAGCAGGTCCAGGAGCTTACGGACGGCGTTCTCTCTCTGCAGGCACAGCAGCAGGACCGGGCCGGAGGTCAGATGCTCCTGATGCATGGCGCACAGCATCTTATCCTAGTCAACAGCAACAGGCACAATACAGAGATGAAACTGGCATATGGCAAAAAAAAATCGGAAAATAAGCCGAACAAAAATATGTGTCCGAAATCTGGGCCGCGCTGCAGTTACACACATGTACATGCATGTACAATACACTTCATGCCCAATTTCCGGACACCAACTCCTACTTTATTTTCGATTCAAACAAAATTTTACGATGAAAAAAAAATGGTCAGTGTTTTCATTGCATAAAATGCCTGAATTACGGTTAGAGTAAAGGAGTCATCAATAAAGAAGTTCACTTCTTACTTGAGAAAATTGAGGAAAAAGTCCGAAAGACAAGGGCACTGTTCATGGTGCTTCAATCATGTCCATGATTCAACCACACAACTCCACTACTCCACTTGCATTCATACGTGGGGGGAAAAAATCAGGCATTATTGTCTTTCTCTTCCAACAAATGCCAGTGAAATGTTTCGCTAATGCTCTCTTCGCTATCCTCGAGATAATCATCACGATTTTTAAAGCATTACATTTGTAGAAATTGTAAATTTGAAACCTCTGAAAATTGCACAACATAATGATTTTATCCACTGGATCGTTCACAAGGCTACCGTTCCCGACCGGCCATGTGCTAGCGGACGGTATGGTGCGGTACGTACGCTGTACCATTGCATATTCGCACACACGTGCGACACAGTGATTTTCCATGTCACCTGTCAATGTTTAACCTTTTGTCCAGCCGGAGAAGGCTCCGATCAGTGTTATGGCCTGTGTTTCTTCCGTTAAAACACTCCAATAACGACTGGTGAAAGAGATTAAAACTACGTTCGCGATGATTTTAACGTGCCATTTCCATCGACTTTCCATCGACATTTCTTCGAAATTATGATTGAAATAAAATGTCATTTTGTGAAAAAATCATTACAAAATCAAATTTTGTGGGACACACTGTAAAAAAATCGGACAATTTGTTGAAAAATCCAAAAAGTTGGATTTCCGATTAAAATTGGAAAAGTTTCATCTCTGACAATATAAATAGGCACATTTATACATGTACACCACAAATAAGTTTTATTCACGAGAAAAAAAAACATACTCTGGGTTCAAGAAACTCGACGCTTGCCTTTATGATTCCCACTGTTCAAGATTTCTTTTCACTTTATAATGCAATCAATTTTCTGTTGTTTAGTTCAACTTTGAGTCTTTGTCACTATTTACTTTTAGCTACTGATCAGAGGTGTTTTTCTTGATTTTGTAGATGATTTTGTTCTATTATTTTTTTCTACCTACATATTATTGAAATTTCTTGTTCATTTATCGGGTTTGCCTTGTTACCATGGTTTCTGTTACATTCATGTTGTTGTGCTTATAATCCATTTGTCTGTATGTTACTCACAGGGTCCATACCCAAAAGGCTAAGCATTTTTATGGATTCCGCATCTCTGTAGTATTTATTATCTGCTTATAATTACCTTTGTTCTCATGTAAATTAAGAGATGAAATAAAGTCAAGTCAAATCAAACAAGTTTTGAGGGTTTTTTTTTTTTGCCTTGTGTTCGGAGAAATCATTGAAAGAGGAAAACAAAATTAGAATACTCCTGTTTATTACTTGACTTCCAAGTCATGAGAAGGTCCAACAACACGCACCTCTTTGTCATCCTTGGGGACAAGTTCCTTGGCCTCGTTGTCACCGATGACCGTCAACTTCAGGGCCACCAAGGTGAAGTTCTGCTGTGCTATCCGCTTCAGGATCTTGGACAAATGCTTGCGGACGGCCAGGGGTTTGATCACCGCCACTGTTGTCAGCAGTCGGGGTCCTGATACGAGAGGTAGCAATATAAAAATGAAATTATGATTATTGTGCAGAGGTGCCATATACAGGAGACAAGTGGTTGTGCGTACTCTGCTACATACAAGCTAGTACATTCAAGAACTGTATCCATGTTCCTGCATAGTGTCTACTATGGCACATACGTATAGGGTGATGTAGCTTGTATGCCAAATGCCAAGTTTCTGTTGCATAATGTTGCTGATTACAGTGATGAAACTGGCCTTTGGGAAAAAAAATCTGTGTCCAAAATCTGGGCCGCGCAGAGTTACACATGTACGCATTTTTTGTACAATAAACTTTGTGCCAAATTTCCAGACACCGCCTCCTATTTTAGATCTGAACAAAATTTTATAGTGTGGAAAGTCCAAGACATTATCGTCATTTTCTTCCAGCCACCGTCAATGAAACTATCTGTTATGCTCTATTCACCATCCCCAAGATCATCATTTTTACAGCGCTGCATTTTGCACAATACAATAATTATAATAATAATAATACTAATAATTTGGGAGGATAATCATCCTTACTTGCAGCTGGTATGCTGAATTGCGAAGGACGCGGCTACAACGTGGTCGGGCCGCTGGCACGTAAAGGCGCCTATGGCTGCCTGCCACATCGACCCATATATGACCACGGAGCACAGCCTGAGATCGAAAGTGTTTGATTTTTCCGGAGGGAGGAAAACCGGAGGACCCAGAGAAAAACACTTGTGGCACAGGAGAGAACCAACGCACCAATCTACTCACATGCGATCCGCGGCCAGGATTTGAACCGTGGTCACCTTGGTGACAGGCGAGCGCTTTACGCATGGGTGGCATGGACCTTCCGGTCTCCATGAAATAGATGGAGCTCTATTAGTGTGTCTTAGACTACTCTAGAACCAGCTTTACTAGACTTGCCTAGTCCAAGGATCTTACCAACTAGCATGGCTTTGTAGATGGACTCCTCCACCACCAGCATCCCCTTGCCTTGCTGCTTAGTCCCGCCCTTCACTTTCCCCTTTTTGCCCTTGGATGACGGCGACGACAGAGAACCCCCCTCCGTGGTCTCCTGGTCGGCCCAGGCAAAGCGGGCCGTGGACAGCTCTTCCAGGCTGGGGCTTCGCAGCGGAGGCAGGTAGGGCAGATTGACCCGCATGGAGGGGTCGGCAAAGAGCTCCTGGTCGCGGAAGAACAGGGTGGCCTGCCGGAAGGCGGCCTCGGCCGACAGAGATACAATGCGTTCTAGATTGGCGATGCCTTTGCCGGGCAGGGCACCGGTAACTGGCGAGGTACCTGTGAACATTTAAAGGGGCTATAAATGAGTATAATGGAAAAACAGTTTCTGCACATATTCACGACTCTGAATTTATGAACATCATAATATTGCTGCTGTCTTCCCTTTTTGTTACACACTCTTTAATGTGCCTTAAGACTTTACTGTGAATATAGGAACCAACAATGTATGCCATTGAAAACGTTTGTAAAATTTGTTCATTAAAACCAACAACCCAAGGTAATCAACTACAGTTCTAAAACTGAAATATTGCAGCAACTAAGGATGCTTTAGCAACAATTTACTGCTGCATACACGCACAATCCAAAATGGCAAGAAATGCCCTTAGAACCGGCAATACAAAGACCGAAAATAGGACACAACAAAGCATTTCAAGGACCCCATTTAAAACAGTCCATAATTACATGGGACATTTATATCATTGAAACTGTAGAAGCAAGACTCAATACTTATAGTGGACTTATCTAAATTTCTCTCAAAAAATCTTTGAAGGCTCAAGATTGAAGTTTGACTGTAACCTACCCAGGATGGAATGTACAAGCTGCAGAGCATTCAGCCCCCGTACGGCGCAGACCAGGGCAGGGTTGGACGTCAGGGCCTGCACGCTGGCCTGCCAGTAGCGATCCCCAACCTCATAGGGAGTGAGTTCCTTGGCCTGGGAGGCAGTCAGGGATGCTAGCCACTTGATGCCCAGGAGCTCCAGACCCTGACCGATGGCGGAGGTGGGGGAGGGAGGGGGTTGGTTGGGTGGATTCTGAACATTGCAAGAACAGGAAAGGACTCAATGAAACCGTGCAAGCAGTGACAATTTTTGTTTGCACTGGCCTAACCACACACAGACTGGAGGAGACCTCCGATGAATTCTACGTCTATAGCATTATTAAATAAATACAATGTATGTGTGAGTGACTTGGGACTGACTTGACACTGTCTTGAAATTGACCTGTAATTGCCGTATGATTGACTGAACTGCCTAACAACCGTCTTGTGACATGACTACTGATTGAGTTGTGACTGACCTCTGACTATGTCTGATTGACCCGTGTTTTGACTTGTGACCAGTCTTCTGACCAGAACTGTGATAAATCTATTACAACTCTGTGTAACAGGGATCTTTCTAGTGGGTAAAGCCCCAGAAGTTAATTCCAGGTGTTGCCAACCATTTTTCAGGGCCCTGGTCCCCGAGGTCACCCCCTTGTGAGACTTATAATGTGACTTGTGACTGCACCTTGGACTAACTTGTGAATGCCTTGTGATTGACCAGTAATTGACTTGTGTCGGACCTGTGACCATCTTGCGACATGACCACTGACTGACTTGTGATTGACTCATGATTGCCCCCTGACTTATTTTTGACTGACTTGTGACTGACTTGTGAATGACTTGTGACTGACGCATGACATCTAATAAAGACTGACATGTGACTGCCTTGTTATTGGCATGTGACTGCCTTGTTATTGACATGTGACTGCCTTGTTATTGACATGTGACTGCCTTGTTATTGACATGTGACTGCCTTGTTATTGACATGTGACTGCCTTGTGATTGACATGTGACTGCCTTGTGATTGACATGTGACTATCTTGTGACTAACCTGTGACTAACCTGTGACTAACATAAGACTGACTTGACAACATCTCTGTAGGGTTACTTACAAATGGGTACAGGCCCAGCAGTTTATTCAGGGTGTTGCCGAACGTCTTCAATGCGCTTGTTCCGGAAATGGTCACCACCACCACCTGCTCCAGCTCCGGGTTGGTGTAAAAGCCACCGGCTGGGGACGTCAGACCAGAATGCAGGAGGTTGCCGCTCGGAAGGCTAGTCAGGTCCCCACCCAGGTGGGTAAGGAGGGACTCTGAGTAAGGCACCATGTGGAAGCACAGGTTGGCAGTCAGGGTACCAGTTGGGCTGTTTTCTTTGATGGTGGTAAGCATGCCTGAATGGGAATGACAGGAAAAATTGTGTTCGACTTTTAAAAATGTAACAATGAAGATCTGTCTTTTGAATAACATCACAAGTACCAATTACTGCTGTGCATCGTTGAATAATTTAGTAATCAATTGTTCTAACTAGGATTTTACCAAATATTTGAAACATGACAACCAAGTTATACAAATACTTGCTCAGTGTCGACAACTGGCAGTGAGTTTATTCCTATGGCTAGTGAACCTTTTTTTAAATGGTATTATTTGTTTAAGAGATTGCTTTCATTGTAAAGCCCACCCAGAAAGAAAACAAATGATGGCAAAATGGCCATAATTGACCCGTGCAACCCAAAGTTATGGCCAAATATATCTCCATCAAATGACATTATTTTGTATAGGAAATGCTTACAAAAATGGTAATTTTTTTGTGATATTGAATAAAAGTGCAAATAAACACTTAGGTAAATTTTAACTTGTTTTTTTTCCACTGTTTATCACAAATACTATTAATTTCAGTTGGTTTTGAGTTGTTAAAAATCATAGTATGCAATAAAAATGTTATAAATGTACTTTTACACTAAAAAAGACCGACGGCAAGGTTGACAAATGACTAAGTCAAACCAAAAAAGCGGGAGAAAATCTGGACCATCGGTAGAAAAACAGCGGAAAATAAAATGTGGCACGCTCAACAAAAAGGCGGAAATCTGCTAAAGATTTAGTGGAGATTTCACACCCCTGAGTATTCAAATTACATCACGAATATTTTTCATCATCTTCTCAAGACCGCTCACATTTTTCAAATATTGAATCGTAAACATGCTATTCAGATATTTGTTGGATAATCGAATATTCATATATTTGGCCCAGCCCTAGTAGCAATGCGTATGTGCCACCATCAGTGTTTAAAACAAGTTTGAAAAAAGCAAATTTGTCCAATTTTTCCTGAGACAGTTTTCTAGCTAAATACCCAAGGTGGTTAGATTTACCTTTCATGCACATGTACACCATCATTGCTTCCATCAGACCCGCCCCATGATGCATGCCATTCTCCTTCCTCAGCAGCACCACCAGCGAGGGCATGGGGGAGGGGTTGGCCTTGGGAAACTCCGCCTCCAGCTGCTTCTTGAGCTTCTGCTCGTAGTGCTGGGCGGGGGAGGTGGGCGTGGTGCAGGACAGCGGGTTGAAGGCGCGGACTTGTGCCCCCATCAGACCTGGTCAAATGTGGCAGTGAATGAGCGATTTGATGCGCCGTGTTTGCAAAATGGGAGGGGCTTTCAAATGTCCACATGCAAAATGAGAAGGGCTACGGGAGGGACTTTGATATCCATTTATGCAAGATGGGAGGGGCTAGGGAGGGACTTTGATATCTATCTATGCAAAATGGGAGGGGCTAAACAGAGGAGTGACTTTGATGTATTTCAAACAGGAGGGGTAATAGAGGGACTTTTATATTCATGCTGCCAAAATGGGCAGAGAGAAGGGAGGGTCTTTGACATTTATGAATGAAATGGGAGGGGCTACAAAACTATACAATTACACCAGCCTCATGCACATATATTCATGTCAGCAGGTAGGGCCTATATGTGATGGGATCAAGCTACATGAGTCGTTTGTCGACCCTGGTCCAAAAAAAAAAAAATTGGTAACAGATTTCAAGATGCTGATACCATCTTTAGTTCAAAAATTATGGAAGTCGGAACACCAACAGATGTAATGAAGTGATGTGATGAAGTGGCCCTATTTTGGCCTGTATCTCCACATAAAAATTCCCGACAAACGACTCATTTAGCGTGATCGCATCATATATTTTGAATAACAACAACAGGAAGGTTTGTGGCTTGCCGTTGGATTGAAGGCTGGAGGACTTGTGAGTGCCATGGGATGCACTTTGAGGGGCCAACATAACCCACTATTGCCATTTTCATCATTCTGAATCCCTGGAAAATTGAATACAGACCTAGCGCAGCAACCCTCTTGTTATTGAGACGCAGTCTGCGGATGCCCCTTAGCTGGTAACCCCTGGTCTGGCAGGCCGACAGGATGGATCCTATGCAGTTTGGTGGCACGATGGGAGAGACCACCAGGAAAACGTCGCTCTGAGTGGTGGCTACCAGCATTGAGGGTGGTTTCCTGCAGTACCAAGTCAATTTATTGAACCAATAAAAACCCGTAAAGCATTGTATTACATTGCTTTTATTCCCTCAGGAATAATGCGGGGGCGATTTGGGGCAGTACAGGGAGTAACGCATCACGCATCGGTCTGGTGCTAAACAGCTGATCGAGACCGCTGGTCAGGTTGTTTTTCCACATAACTGATCATTGTATCGAAGGCAAACAAATGTTCAACGTTTGATCAAATCAAAAAAATATTTGTTTTTTACTTTTATAACAATGCAGGTGAATGTTCTTCTTTAAAACAGTGCTTTCAGCTACATGTACAAATGTTTGTTCCTATTTTGGCAAGAAGTAATTGTAACTGTTTGTTTGAGCTAACAACCTTGAAGTCTAGTAACATTTTTCCTAGAATGAGAGACTTTGGAGCTCTGATTCACAAAAAAATAATTCAGGGTTTGGTTTGGGCACTTTCTCACTGCATGATCAGCCAGTCACTGGAAAATATAACTCAGTAAGAAGAAGTGTAAGTGCCTTACCTTATGACTTCCAGGCCTTCTTTAGCCCAATCACCCAAGTCAGACTGAGATCCTTTCTTTCCTCTCCTGCCTTTCCTCTCCTGCCTCTGCTGGGAGGCGGAGGCAGCTGTGGATCCGACGTCTACCACTCCACTCTCCGGGACCCGTCCTCCAAACCAAAGGGCCAGCTCATAGCTGACCCTGTTGGGATTGCGCGGACAGTAAATAGGGACCTCCTCGCGAGTCTGGCCGCCGAAGAGCGCGATAAGAGACTGGGGATCGGTGCGACGAGCAAGCTGCGGGTCTGACGGCCCGATGGCGTCCAGCCAGCGGGTTCGAGCCAACGCTCCACGAACAGCAATCGCCAGGATCGGGCCCACCTTGTTCATGTGCTCCAGAAGCTGACTGCCATCCAATTCTCTGCGTCTTTCTGCCCTGGGGCTGTGGTCAGCTGTCAAAATCTCCTCGGAGTGGTAGAGCAAGCGGACTCCGGCAATATCCAGGCCTTCCTGAAGGACACGGTAGAAGAAGCCCATCATATGTGTGGGATGGCTGTAGACAGACTTGTAGACCAGGCTCATGGTGTTCTGGACATCGGTGTAGTTGTCGTACTCCCCGCTGGAAGTCTGCTCCGAGATGACCTCATCTGAGTCGATGGTCTGCCAGAAGAAAGCAGCCTCCCCAGACCCAAAGACTTTTTGCACTGACGCCCGATCTTGATTGACTGTCAGCAGCATGGACAATGGCTTGGAGCTGATGTGCGGCAGGGACGGTACATAGGATCCATCCTCCAGGACTGTGTCGTAAGTGGTCTGGTCACGGCCATCAGTGATGTCGCCGTCCCGGCGGATGGCGCAGGCGAAGGTGTTCTCCACCCAGGGACAGACAGTCAGTAAAGTGTTGATGGTCAGGAACTTGGAGAGGTGGGACTGGAATAAGGTGCTGTCCCTGGTTCCCTCCTTTCCAAGACCCTTGGTCTTCCGTTTCAGCAGCTGTTGCTTGCCCTCACTGAAATTGGTTGGGGTTACCGCAACATTCAACACCAGCCCGCCATCTTGGTACACCTGCTGGAGCCCCACCACCCAGAATGGAAACAAATCGGCCTTGGGAAGCTTCTCCACTTTGAAGCCTTCTAAGAGGTAATCGAAGCTTGGCGGGACCAAGGAAAGCAGCCAGGACAGAAGCAACTGGTAGGTGACGGAGATGCGTCTCTCGCTGGGTGAGCGGCTGCTGACAGGACACCGCTGAGGTATGATTTCACCACTCGTAGATAGTTGGACTGTTAGGAGGGCACAGTCATGATTCTGCCGTAGGATGGAAGGCAGGCAGTGAGGGGATGTAGTGTAAGAGGCCTCCTAGTTAATGTAAAAACCAAAAGAAAATTGGAACGAAATTCATCATTAGATATATGCCATTAGTAGTGAATTTTGTGGACAGGCTCATATTGTTAAGTTCAATTTGTTTTTCCTTTACCGAAATATTTTCCAAATACTGTATACATACTCAATGTCGTCCCCAGTGATGGTATGAAAAAGCTCAAAACTACTCGGGGGGGGGGGGGGGGGGGGGGGGGGGGGGGGGGGGGGGGACCTCGAACCCACAACCTCCTCCTTACCAGTGCAGACATCTAACCACTTGCCTACCGTGCTTTGGTTGGTTCGAATCTTTTATAGCAGCAGGTACCACATCCTAACTATTCACATTAAAGATGGAATTTGAGTTGGGGTGATGTATGCTCCATATTAGGTTTTGCCCTTCAACAATGTACTTCTTTCTATCATACACTGTAATATGTGTTTTGCTTTGTTCATGTAATACTTGCATCAATATATGTACACACAATCAAAGTTATTCCAGTCATCCCACTGGTTGGAAAACTATTTGTCAAGGCACAGGGAGAAGTATACTGCAATTCATGGAAGTTAACTGCAATTTTTTTCGGCCATAAAATTTACTTAGAACCAGGCTTTAACCTATTAGTCCCTGCACCTCCTAAAACTGTCTGTTAGTCTCTATGCTGCGCCAAACGCCCAAGCTCTGTATAGAATTATGGGTTCAGTGGGAAGGAATACAATGTGTTGCAAAAGCAAATGTGTGGTTTAATGTATGAGACTTACCATGTCATAGATGATTGGCGTGGTTCTTGCGGCGGGCCTTTTGCCGGAGGCAGACACGCGGGGCCGGAGGACCTCCAGACGCTTCTGCAGCCGGGTCCTAGCTGCCCGCTCCTGCTCCCGCTGCTCCCGGAGCTTCCTCCGCATCTCCTCTTGGAGGAGCCGCTCTCGCTCCTGGGCCTTGTCGGCTGCGGTGGTGACGGTTGGGGAGGGAGGTGGCGTGGCGGGGAGAGCCTCGGAAAGGGTCTTCTCCATTAGGGTTAGGGTCTTCTTGGAGATCACTGGAGGGGATGCTGGAGAGGCTTTGTCTTGGGGTGTCTTGGCATGGCTTGCTGGTGCTGGTGTCTAGACAGACCATAACAAGAGCACAAAAAGTTACTGTTAAAGTTGAACGGGGGAAGGAAGTCCAAGACTTGTGGAGTGTCATGGCCTAGCGGTTAAGAACACCGGACTCATGCTCTGGTGTTTCAGAGGCAACAGTGGTGTGGGTTCGAGCCCGGGCGGACACTTGTGCCCTTAAAAGACACTTAAAAGGGCACGGCACTTAACCATTATTGCTTCGTCCTTCAGATGGGACGTAAAGCCGTAGTTCCCGTGTGTTGTATAATGTATAAATGCACGTTAAAGAACCCAGTACACTTATCGCTAAGAGAAGGGGTTCGCCCCGGTGTTTCTGGCATGTCTGGCAGTGTGATTATCTTCAGCCATGAAGTCTGCACTTGTAAGGAAGAATAATTTTGTTTTCTCTGTGAATGAAATAATTGGCACTGATTATCACATCTGCCAGCACAAATTGAAACCCTGAATTGATCAACAGCTAAGTCATCTTCTGATCAACTGTTCAATGTTTGTTGTACTGCTATACAATAATATATGTTTGTCCCTGACTGTTCCTTTTCTACCTCTGTTTTGGATCTTACCTTGTCGGTTTTCGGCATGATCACCCTGGGTGGTGGGGTGGCTCTTGATGATACTCTGTATAAAGCGGGAGAGAAGAGTTGAGAAAAAAGTTACATAACATTCGCCATTTGGTGTGTTGGAGACTTGATTTGTCCATGGTTCAAACTACTTAAAGAGAAGTATCCAGCTCATGGACACAAACAATGTAATCCCTTGTGAACACTGAATCTCGCTCTTTAACCCTAACCGCCCTGAATCCTTCAAAATCCTCTTTGCCAAAGTGGAGGAATTCGGAGGAATGAGGTTATGTGGCAAAAGTGTGTTACTGATTTTGTACGATGCACTTTGTCAAGGTATTTGGCCGGACCTTGTGTTGTTTGTGCTCAGCCATGCATACATTTAGGGAAACATTATACTTGAAATCCTCCGCACTGCTCCAGGATGTCACTGGCTCTGCCTCAGCCTATTGACAGTGATTGCCAAAGAGAACTTTCCAGGATTCAGGCAGTGGTCACCCCTCCAAGGACCACATTCAAGAAATAATGGAGGAAATTGCAGGATTGAGGCTATATATGCTATTTTTCCACGAGGCCAATTGGAGGATTTTGCAAGATTGAGGCTACATCCTAGCAAAAAGGCCTAGGGAGTTATAAGCTATTAGCAGTCCGTTGCAGCGAGCTTATCATTACCAGACCCTATATACATGTGTAGGGTAATTTTCCTGGTAAAAGCAAAGACGTGTTAAGTCAGCAACTGACCCTTTCTTGGCTTTGGTGGGAGGCGGGGAGGAGCCCTTCAATCCTCTCTTTCTGTTCTCTCTCCACGCTTGCAGGTCCTCCTCTTCATCATCGCTGCTCTGGCTTCCATCAGACTCACTGCCCCTGAACAAATCAACACCTAGTTTAATAATGGGCTTCATAAAGTAAAGTGAGACCTGTGCGATCAAAGTTAGACGATGTTAAGAAACCTTCAGCACAAAAGCAGTGGCAAATTATGTCCATTTTGTTCAAATCCTGCCAATTTTCTATGTTCACTCAATTTTACATGAACAGTAAAAGTATGAAAGTCACTTCTAAAGTATTTCAAATTTCCCAACGAGATGGAATACTCAAACAACCAGGTGGAACCTTGCACAATACATGTGTCTATGAGCTGCAGCTTTAACTGCACCTCTGGTTCTTGTCCAAGTATTTCTCTTTCCATATGGTATATTCACAGACTTCTTAAATCCAGACATTTGGGAGAGAGTTCCATACTGGGCCACCACTCACATTCCCTAATATGATCTGAAAAATACCAAAAGTTGTAAATCTAATGAAGAAACATTATTTAAGGAGTGCAAAAATTCTTAAAATACTTATACTTTTTCTGTCATGGCCCATAGACTTAGTGCAGGAGGTCTGAGTAGTGGCTCAGTATGGAATTCTCTCCGACATTTGAGATCCAATAGGCAAAGCTGACTCACCCAGGTGAATTCAGCTTCAGAATTCTCTTCACAGATTCTGGTACAACGTCTGGAACCTAATGAAACAGAAAGTATCATATACTCATTATATTGTTGTTTAAAACAATAGAACCCATCATGTCATTTCAAAAACCAAGACCCAACCGTGCAGGTCCCAAATGCTAAAACTCATCCATGGCATTAAAAAGCAAATTTACGATATTAAAGTATGAAGAGAACTCCTTACCTCCACTTTCTTAGCTACTGTGGTCTCTCGAAGATCCAGAAACACAGTCTCTGTTCTCTCTTTTTTGCTGGAACTTGTCCCTATCCCTATGCTGTGAGTGGAATGTTCCATTGGGGGCCTGTTTTGAGTTGACACACCAATGGATGTTGTTGTTTTGTGCCTGTACACTGGATCATCCATTCTGTGGGAGGGGGAAACAAAAATAATGTCAGGGTTTGCAATTATTGAAGATAAATTTAGCGTAAAATTATATCCATGTTGCATTTACCACAGCAGCATATACCCAAGCTGCAGCAAAAACTGCCGATTCTGAAAATGTCTTTAATGGTAAAGCACTACAGGTTGAGTACAATAATCATTCAAATAACTCATGTACTTTTCAAGTTATGGAATTTTAAACATAACCACCGTTTGAAAGTTCTGTCCACGGATCACAAGAACGTAAGTGTTCTTTCAGCAAACGAAAACAAATCACATAGGAATGTGTGTGAATTGTTTTCGTAGGATTAGGGTTAGTGTTAGGGTTAGGGTCAGTCTACCTGAACAAGTGGAACTACACAGTAGTGTTTCGTTGGACTAAAAGCACTTGGGACTATTGAGACGTAACCGCTGCATCTTGCTGGGTTCAAGGTCAGCACAACTTACCCCATGTTGGTTCCCATTTCTCTCATCTTGCGGTCCTGTTTAGTCGCTCCCTCAGCCCAGGCCACCTTGCGGCCTGACGCTGGTGGCATGTCTCTCTGGACTTTGGCAGTCTTACAAGTGGCAGTGGCAGTCCTTGGGGATTCGGAAGTGGCGCCAAGGAGCTGGGTCTTGGAGAGGGTGCCAGAGGACTGCTGGACGCAGAGCTGGGCTAGCTTCTCCATCAGACTTAGACTGTTGCCTTCAGCTGAGGGAGAATAAAATGACCTTGCTGAATCAAACAAGATCCAACAGTTTAAATATTGGTTTTAGCCTTTTATCAATGTAAGTCAATATTAAGTTCTAAAAAATAAAGTGATAAATTTGGACCCCTAGTGGAAGCTTAGCCCAGACTCACAAAATGAAAACGACAAAATTGACAAGATAGAACAAGATTGACAAAACTGACAAGACAATGATACCAATTCAAAGAGAAAAGCTGTAAACCTGATATCTTTTTTAAATGCGTTCACTGAACTGGTGAAAGGTCTTTGGTAAAGTGCCAATTATATAAAGAAAACTAGACATGCTACAATTGGTATCAATTTGAACTTGTTTTTCTAAGCAATCATCTCAAAACCTTTCTGTGTTCCATCACCACCTCCTGTCTGAGGATGAATGGGCTGTCGGCTGTTTTCATCCGGTCTCCTGCTCGCTGCGGCAGGAAAAGATTCCAGCAGCAGGTCCAGGTCAATGTCTTCCACATCCTCCATGGAGAGTTGGGGCACCTGCGACGGGATCATCGACGAGATCCTGCTCTCTGCCAAGTCAGTTGACAGCCTTCTCTTCTTGGTCTCCTCGGCTGTGGATTCGGTGTCAGCAGGGGGATCAGATTCACTCGGAGCATTCTTGTTATCCATCACTGTGTCTGGAACCACAGCAGTATGCGTGCCTTGGTTGTGTGTCTGGAATGTACTGTATGGTATAACATTTGAATTGCCAGTAGGCTGACTCGGAACGCCGTTTTCCCGGATGCCTAAAGTATTCATGAGATCTGACCAACTGTGTATATGGTTGTTGTCACTGCTCGTCTCTATCATGTTTGTAAACGGCGACCCTTCGTTACCCAGCAGGGAATGTGCAGCCCCACCTGGACGATCGACGGGTCCAAGGCCATCAGCTCGGCCGCGCTACTGTCACTACTGTCCGAGGTCTTCCTGCTGCTTGATTGGCTGTCAGAGTGAGCAGAGTACCGGTGGAACACGTCACGTTGGTCAAAGACGTTGGTTGGTTCCAGGGCAGAGCGCCAGGTTTCCGGCGACATCTCAATTTCCTGGTGGGGGTCATTTTCAAGTGGTGTCGGAGTCCTCAGGGAGCGGCTGACGATAGCAATCTCTTCATCAGAGCTCACCTGTAAAAAGAAAGACATCAACAAGATGTACTATCGTGAGAATCTGGGGAAAATTCTAACTAAAAAGACTGCAAATAATTGCAACTTTACCTTTTTTTTTTTAATACTACCAAGTTTATCCAAAGTTTGACGAATTTATTCAAATGCATACCAGTTGACAATGGTTTGGTCAAATACTGGGAACATTATAAGATGGAATATTTGCGCCAGGGTGATAAAAATCAAATTAGGTTTTGCCCTTCACCGACGTTTTTAAATACTGTATACTCAGTGTGTTACCTCCCGAGTGAAAGTTGGAAAAAAATCACTCGGGTGGGACTCGAACCCACGACCTCCAGCTTTCTAGTGCAGATGTCTTACCACACGAGTCCGAGTCCCACCCGAGTGATTTTTTCCAACTTTCACTCGGGAGGTAACACACTGAGTATACAGTGTTTAAAACGTCCGTGAAGGGCAAAACCTACATGTAATTTGATTTACTGGGAACACGCTCTGTATTGTCAGGTGTATTAATGTAACAGTGGGAGAAGCCATACCTGCAGGACTTCGGCAGCAGATTGACAGACACTGACCGACACTTGAATGCCAGTACATGTAACTGCTATGGAAAATGTAATGTCACGATGCTACGGCTTTGTGCAGGTTCAGATGAAAAAAGGTCGTGCATGCTCTTTGCCATGTGCGCTTGAACCAGTGCGCACACACATACATACAAGTGTGGACATTTCCTTGGTTTCGTGTAGTTAAGAAAAACCAGTGAAAAAACACATTTTTCTCAAACTGTGAAACTCTTTCAACCCAATTTTTTTTCTATATGTATGATCCCCTTTAGTGTTAATCTTCATTTTGGCATGGATAAACCTAACCCAAAAAATGCCTCTAAACCTGTTTTCCAGAAATGGGGAAACACTGTGTGGACTTGCCCAAGTCCACATAACATCGCTTCTATCTGGTTTATGTGGACCTCTTTTGTTCGGAAGTCCACACAGTGAATGTACATGTACATGTAATGCCTACCTACACGGGACTCATGATGGTGTGAATTCCACACTGGAGTTCTTGTGCCTGATCACATACCACCTACATGTACCATGTGTACTGTTCCAAGTGATATACAACGAGCGAGTCCTCTGACACTATCAGAGAAGCCCTTGGTGAACTGTACAAGTCTGTTAACTGAAGAGTCATTTGATGTACATGTATAGGGTGTCTCACACACACAAAAATGCAGCAGTCAATTCTTTTAATATTAAAAAATACTACTCTCCTTTTGCAAAACGTATCTATAGAGTCCGAAAGTGTAGTAATACTCTACACAATGGTCTTTATCCCATCTCATTTGGACACCCCAGTCCAGAGTTAAACGTGTACAGCTAATTAAATGAAAGGACTTGAATTCCAAATTGGGCCACTTGGCACTTCAGGCATTCACTTACACGTACCAAGAAGGTGAGGAACGTGGCCCAAACAGATTTTGACAGTCTTTACAAGCTCTGTCGTAGCTTTTAAACATAAGGTCCTTCAAATCACACAGAAGAAAATCCTGTCAAGCCTTGACAGGATTTTGTGGTAAAGAAATACTGTATTAGGCCCTACATGTATCTCATGGTAATTTTTTTACCACAAAATGATTTAGTTTCCTCAGAAAAAAATAAGTTGTTTGGCTGCTACATTATGTTTATACGCCATAAAACTGCCGGTATTTTACTCACATCAGAGATGTCAAAGTCGATGGACGGGAGATTGGCCTGCACATCGGCAAAGATGGAGTCCAGCTTTGGCTGCATGCCAATGCCCTCTGGGAGGGCGGGGACTTCGAAGGAGGCGGAGTCACCTCCGGGGCTCACCACGCCTTGCTTAGTACCGGTCGGCTTTTGCTTGTCCATAGCTGGTGATGTGATACTCGGTGGCTTTTGTGAAAATGAAGTGTAGCCTCAGGTTTTGGATACCTTCATGTAGCCCATCGTCTTGAGAATAAAATGGTACAAAGTAGGCCATATTAAGAACCAAACTGAGTGTACTTGTTGTTTTACTAGACTTGTACATGTATGCAGATAGGCCATTTCAAGTGGGGATATGCAACTATAGGGCCTACATGTATGTCATATGCATAGGCCTCCCTCTGTATTGTATAAACTTTTACTGAAACAATTTTGTTAATATTCTGATATTCAAGGTGTCATATTGTTCAGATATATGACAAGAAATATCAGAATGTCAGTTTTGAGTGTCATTTAGTCAGCTCTTTTGGTGAGTGTTTTACATTTACATGTAAATATAGTGGATATATTGTCAGCAGTAATCCCTATCAACAGAGGGTGCTGTACTCTCTAAGGCGGCCTGAATTACCACCAACGGTTGTGTAACACACTTGGTCTAGTGGATAAGCAACGGATCTCATGCATGAGCGGGAAGACCTGGGTTTGATCCCCTCTGGTGAAATTTTTAAGGGTTTTATTCCCCATCTCCCCCAAAAAAGAATATTCTCCTTTTATTATTTTAACATGTCTCTGTCTCAAACACTTTACTGCAGAGTATTACATTTTCTTTTTCAGATTTGTGGCTCTGGAGGATTTTTTTTAAAGGGAAATAAAGTCCGAAATTGTAAAATGGTCTGATTTCCCATCTTGTGAAAACGAAGTAGCAACAATAATGTTGGCATGGAGCCAGACTAAAATTTGTCACCGGAAAATGTCTAAGAAAGTACCAAAAAAACAGGAACTGCGCATGTTCAGAGCATATCTGGCAAGCTAACGTTTACTAAATGTTTGCCGTCTCCGGCTAAATATCCACTGCCTTACATTTATTTCATCTTTCGGGATACATTTGTTACAACAATTACAAACAGTAACATTAAATAGGCCTACTCAGAAATACTCCTAGAACTAAGTATGAGGCTCCGCTCACGCGGAGCCTCGGTCATAGTTCTATGAGCAGATTAGCCCCACTAGTGTGGCCGTCGGTATGCTGCGCTGAACCTAAGGCCACACACCGTGGTCTGCGCACTACTGAGGACGTTTTCATAAAATTTGCAGGGAATTTCTTACATATGGTTGTATTCTACGATGTCCCATCTATCACTTCTGGGATGCTTAGGTGTAATGATGTTCAATTTTCCGAGATATTCTTGAATCTTTCTGGAGCCCATATGCACTCGTGAAACGTCCGGTGATGGCAGCCATTTTGAATGTGACAAGAGATGACCTCAAGCTGTGACGTCGCGTTTATGCAAATTGCTTGTCGAGCGAGGGCGCGAGTTGCAAATGCGACGGCTGTTTCCTGTGCCGTGGATCCTGAATAGAGATCAGTGCACGTGGCCCCCAGACGATAAATGCATGGTACAGGAAACAGCCGTCGCATTTGCAACTCGCGCCCTCGCGCGCACTCGACAAGCAATTCAAGAATATCTCGGAAAATTGAACATCATTACACCTAAGCATCCCAGAAGTGATAGATGGGACATCGTAGAATACAACCATATGTAAGAAATTCCCTGCAAATTTTATGAAAACGTCCTCAGTAGTGCACGGACCACGGTGTGTGGCCTTAGGTTCAGCGCAGCATACCGACGGCCACACTAGTGGGGCTATGAGCAGATGAGTAACTCAGAAATACACAAGAACATTTAGACAATTATAACTAGCAGTAGCAGTCTAGCTACAACAACACTGAGTAAGAGTGAGATAATTTTTACACGTCCGCATAAATAGACTAGCATGAGTAGTAGTAAAGTATACAACCATCCGAGCAGTGAAAATGACTCTTCCAATGGTGTTTAATAGTAGTTTTATTATACGTGCACGAATTCACAATCACCGCGGCACATTCACCCAGTCGTCACGCGCGCTCTGCACAAGCCTGCTGCAGTGCAGCTGTGCAATGCAGAAAATGTCATATTGAAACGTGCACAAAATTTACAAATTGCAGGCAAAGCCAAAGCGTCCGTAGCTACGCAAGGATCTTCAGCTGTGAACACGCTTGTTACGTCAATATGCAATACAAAAATATACTATACGTGAACTCCTTGCATGCTAATAATTGCTATGAATGATTATACATCAAATTCTGTATTTCTTACCAAATGTTTGTCGATAAATTTAAGAAAATCTCGAAGTATTTTTGAAGTTCGTTCGACTTCGAGCGAGGAGCTCGTTCGGTGACATCTTTGACCCGCGAAAACCCCCGGATGTACATGTAGACTATGAATATTTATATTTTGAAAACAAGATGGCGGCCTCCATCTTTACCGGGTCGTCGTCTGCTACGCATTGATCATGTTGCAAATTCGACTTTCAAATTAAATTTTGCCAATACATATGTGTGAAAACAATATCTAAAGTGGCGAATCTGAATCTGAATGGTAGACTTGACAAGGCATCCATCAGGAAACTTCACAATCCACCAACTTGCATTACGCCCCCCCCCCCAAGAAAATATCTATATAAAAAAGAAAAAAAAAACAGGCTAATTCTATAGGCACTTCCCCATGAAGCTTAAGCTCAGTGAATAAACTTACTATTTTTTTCTCCAAATAGTATTGAATCATTCTTTGAATGAAGAGGCATTTCTTTGAACATATCATGGTTAACATGGTTAAAGGGAATATACATCATTGGCTTTTGCTGTATTTTTCAGAAATGAACTATTTGAGGGGTTTGTATAATAGATCAAATATTGTTACACTGACATGTTTGAAGTTTTGTGTTCAAAAATGCTGGAAAAACCAAGAAAAACAAAACTGTTTAAGTAGTCTGGTTCCCTGACTTCACTACATATAAAATGGATCAATTTACAGATGCCGGAAAATTGTAAGGTAAGGGTACCAGTCTAGCTGGCCTGCACCCGTTCATGAAAATGTAACCAATAGCAAACAAAATTTGGACTAAACTAATGGTAAATTTGGAGCAGTAGTTGAAAAATAGTTAGGTTTTTCCAACGGTGGTCGGCCGACCACCGCAGGAAATGTTTACAAAAATACCGTTTTCTTGAAAATGACTTCACACCAGGTGGCATAATTTTACAGGATGCTTTAGACTGTCATTTACCAACATCCGATTAAGGTATTTTGTAAAAACTTGGTAGTTTTATTTTTCGATGTTTGCAAATGTTGTATATTCCCTTTAATCGGCTCTGCTCTACTAGTCACCGTCATTACACTTTTTTAATTCATAACGCTGGAATTGCCTTTCTTGGGCACATGCATTAGCAGTTTTTTTTTAAACGATTTACTTTTTGTTTGGTTAAAAAAATGTTAAAAAATGTTTTATAAATTACTGATTAAAATTGAATTGTTTTGAAAAAGCCGGTACTGCCTACCAATTTAACACATTTAACTATAATGTCATCTGTGTTATTCGTTATCAAGTCATGCAAATCACGTTATCGTTATTGCTAGTTTCTACCGTGAAAACTGGTCCCTAATTCAATACTAAGGCCAATTAAAAAGAAATAATAATAATGGCGCCGCCACTTGGACTCAGGAATGATACCAGCTTTATATGGGCTAGATGCAACGGACAATTAAAGAGGCCAGAATGATGTCACTGTTTAAAATTTATCATTTGTTCGCATTAAAAAAAAAAAAATTAAAAAAGGAGGCAGCCTCCAAAAAGGAAGCAGGTGGGGATGCTCAACAGGTTTTTTTTAATTGGCCTAATGATCAAAATTGCTAAACATGAGACACATTCAAATCACAAGTATTTTTTTATGTGTACTGAGCATTTATTTGTGCATTCTTTTTGGTATAGTCACGAGTCACAGCAAAATATCACTACAGATTGTATAAAAATATAATGTATTCAGATTGCACAAACAAAATCAACAAACTTTCTAAAATTGCTTTTAAACAACTCCAAGATATCATTTAAAACTATAATGAATCAATACATCTACAGTTGAAACACTTACATGTACTTGAATTTTACTTCAAAAGTGAAAAATGTGAGAGTTTTTAATAAGAATGGGCAAAAAGCAATCTGACACGATGATTCAGATCTTTACAATATTTTTTGGTCAGTTGAATGTCTGCTAAGGATTCAAGGAACAGGCTTAGTCTGAGTATCACCCGTTAGGCCCAAAAAAAAAAGTCTCCGGTTTCTGGTATGCGCGCGCGTCGCCGTAGCCATGCGCGTCGGCAAAATGAAAAGAAAAAAAATTCAATGAAAGATGATGTCTCAAAACCACCAAACTCACTGGTTTGACTGGAATCCTGCTACTGCACAATTTAAACGTGTTTTTAGATTAGGTTATGGTCGAGAATAAGCTTTATGTGGCCTCTCTGGACTCCCATATATTTGCACTAAGTTTAGTCGGGCACCATTTGCAGTCATCAGCCGACATTTGAAGCAAAAAAATCAGGTAAAAAAACAAAAAAAAGCCGCGTCGCCGCACCACTTTTTGGGCAAGCTCCATACCAGAAACCGGAGACTTTTTGGGGGGGGTCTTATCCACGGAGCGCAGAGTCTCCTGTATAACGTCTGATATGTCTAGACATGTAGATATATGCAAGCTGGTGCCAGCCAATCGGAGTTGACTTTACTAAATTGTGACATCATTTCTTTCCTAAATCAGGATTAAATGGTTTGATTGGTCAATTCAAATGCAGTGTTTTGTAATACAACAACAGCAGCCTGGCGCATGATCGCTTAACATGATACAGAGCGCATGACAGGTTTTTTTTTAATCAATTGTCTATGACGCGCAACGGGTGAATGACCGAAGGCCTGATATAGAAGACGACCACTGATTGGTCAAAATCTAGAGGTCAAGAGGCGGGTGTCTTGCCTAATTAATCAGCGGATCTGCTCATCATATACCATGGCATTCGCCGTGGTCTTTTTAAGATTTGCCATGGGGCGCAATTAAGTAAGAAGAATAGCTGTTCCCAATTGAAAGTGGGAACAGCTAATTATTAGGGGATCATGCCCCTGAACATTTCATACATGTACATGAACTTTAAAAAATTATACTTGGACAAAAACAACCTGAGACCATCACAAGACCAGACACCAGACCAACTGTAGAACAAGCACAAGACCGAGCACATAGGTACGGAAATGACAAAGGAATATGCCTTTGTTGCAGCTCACTTGAATATTCAAGCTTGCGACTTGTTGAGACTAGACGTCTTGAGTTGGTCTTGTGATGGTCTTGTGTCTCGACTACAACACTGGAGTCAAGTAACTGCTGTACTTTCTGTACTAGTACCTGAGTACAGGCCTCACCCTATATTGGATGTATTTCAGAAGGTCAATGGTTTGCTATAAACCTATGTTTAAAGGGGGGTCTACCGGATGTTTCCCAATACCTACACTGTATGTTTCCCAATACCCATGGAACCCCAATACCCACGTTGCCCCAAATCCTTAACGTTAGGGTTAGATGGTTAGGGTTGGGGAACATAGGTTTTGGGGAACATAGGTACTGAGGTATGTACCCGTTCAAAGGTCCTTGGAAGTTATTTGCAGCTCCTCAAATGCATGTACAATGTACATGATTCATCTACATGTAGGTCAATGGTGTACAGATATAGGCTCACATATCTACTGCGCCGCAACTGTCAATAGGATGGAACAATCCAACATCCCCTTTGTGCAGTCCAAGTCAACTTGAGGTGCACACAGCACATAGTATCTGCAACTGTTTGCGGCATTCTTTTCAAAAAGACCTTAAATTGTGCTTTAAGGCAGTATCACTTGGATAGTCATGAGTAAAGCTTTTGTGAATGCATTCACTGTGATTATGAATTTACTTTTGTTTACATCACGATGTCCACCTTTAAGTTCATAGGGGGTGAGGGTGGAGGGATGCGAAGTTCCAAAATGTGAAAACAGTCATTTGATTCATGACAGGGTCACGACAGATTGGGGGAAGTGCAGTCCAATGCTACTTGTTGGAAATTATAAATTGTTTCCCCTCCCCACTTTAGGTAAAGACAAAACTGACGCAGGACTTTACAACGTGTAACCCTAATCCTGCAGAATCCAACAGGATCCAACTGTCGAATACCCGATGGAGCCTGTTGGATTGAGCAGTTAACCCCTTGTGTACATTCCTCATGCAAAATGTTGGATTCAGCAGGCAACTGAACCGCATTATAATGCATTGTTGGACTCCGTTGGATTCAGCAGACAACTGAAAATGAGGCACAGTGGATTTAACAGGAAAGACAGGTTGGACTCTGTTGGATTTAGCAGGGTAGTCCTGAGGAAGTACTACGGGGTTAGGGTTAACTAGTTATTGAACATGTTTGTATACAGTGTCTCAGTGCAATGAATAATGCATATCTGGTTTTCAGCTTGTAAGTCTGAGCGCAGTCTTCGGCCTCGTGATCATTTGCACCGATCATCACACCTCCCTCCCCCTCCCCTCCTAATCCCAGTTTCATAAATGTTCTGCTGCCGCTGGTTCACAGCTGCCTGCTTTGGGAAACACCATCTCAAAACTTCTGACTTTGCCAACACCACGTAGAACCAGTCTGTCTTCATACACCAGAACAGTCCCAAAACCATTACTGCCAGGCCCAATCTCCACAATGCCAGGGAAGCTGATGAAGTGAATCCCTGATGTCGCGTCGACGCAGTACCTGTAGCTGTGGGTGTGACCTGTGAACGTAGCAATCACGCAGGGGAAGGAACGCAAAATCTTCAAGGCTTCCTGGTAGTCCCACAACAGACATGTGTGCTCTCCGTTTATGGGGTAGATTGGAATATGGCCTGTGAGATACAGGAAAAGAAAATAGATTATGTACAGACAAGGTTTTCCTAGTTTGGTTGGACCTCCATGTACATGTAAAACCCTCAGCTGGGGACACCCTTTATATCCAGTGCATTTGTCAGTAAGTCGGGAAGTTAGAGGAACTTTCTGCTGTCCCATTAGTGTCCTCAGTCCCCATAGTTTCACGGGACAACTCGTGTCTAGTACATGTAGACCCCATATTTGCTGAAAAAACAGTCGTGAATTTCTATACGCTCAAGGACAAAGCTTTAGGTTTCCCCTTATCCCTGTAATAACACTCTCCCATAGACTAACCATACGATCGAGGACCGTTTTCAACATAAGATCCAATGCTCGAGGACTGAAAGGATCTTTTGTTCTCCCTTTTTGTGCCGTATTTGCAACAGCGCCCTTGCCGATAACTCATCATAACACACATGTATGTAAACCTTAGTACCTCAATCTTAATCATCAATCTCTACTTGTATCTCTGAGGTGGCGAATCTAGTAATTCTGTGGCCGTTTTTTGGGGGAAATGGTTGGATCATTAATTATTTGAAAACCCAAGTCTAACATTGAACTTGGGACCTGCATTGTACAATCAACAGACCATGTCCTAACAGGCCACATGCTTAAACGGCGATATTTAAGTAGGGCCCAAGTTTAATACTCGGGCTAGTTTCTAGGCACCCAGCTGCACCATCTTACCAAATACAATGACTTTTTCCTCGGCAGAGCATGCCCGCCGTAGCAAATCTTCCAACCACTCCAACTGCTCCTCCCCAAGCCCACCGTTAAAGGCAACAAATCGCCTCTGGGAGACTGACAACCCATCAGGAGAATTGAGAAGTTTGTTCTTGTTGATGGAGCGAACAAGTTGCAGTGATTCCTGGCCGATGGGACACGTTTCCGCATGCCCAATGATGCTTTGGTCGTACGCGTCCAAGACGACAATCCGAAATCCCGGCGCGGGGCTGAAGTGGTAATACGCAGCTAAGCCCTCCGCGCCTGATCCGGTGGTGGGGATGACGTCGGGAAAACACCGACACTTGGAGTTCCTCGGAGCAGATTCAAAATCCGCCCCAGTGAACAGCCTACTAGTCATGAGCTCCACCCTGCTGAAGTTGTAGAACTCGTGGTTTCCCAATAAATGGTGCACTGGGCAAGGCAGTCGGTCAAACTGGCCCAGGACAGTTTCCAGACTGCGCCATGATTCTTCCTTGCCTCCCTCGTTGTTAAAGCCATCTAGGATGTCTCCCAACTGCATGACAAAATCTGGCCGCACCGCCGAAGGATCTCTGCTGGTCCAGTGGTCTATGGCTTCGCTCAGAAGTGTCAGGGCATTGCGGTAGTAGCGGGTGCATGTCTTGGTGAAGTTGGGGCGGTTGTCGATGTCGGCATACTGTGTGTCTGAAATCACACCAAATGCAAACAGGCATGCAGGTGCCCTGTCCTCCATTCTAGCTCTTTAATTTCCTGAAAAAAAGTGCAAACATGATGTATAGTCAAAGTATCAGATGATAAATTAATGATTTTGTTTGTGTGCATAAGGCCAGGAATATGAAATTTTGAGATTTTCCATTTTCGGAAAAATGTGTTTTTAGAGCACACTTTGGATGCACACATCAGCTCAGCAGCAGATTGACAACATCACAAATTCACATAATCATGGTAATGCATGAACCGGATGGGGGAAGTTCCTTGGCTTGGGTTAGCCCTAGTCCGAAAATTTGGGACTCTCAATACTGTGTATGAGAGTCCCAAAATTTAAGGTATTAAAAACATGCAAAACAAGAAAATTGACTGGCACCTAACACAACCAGTCCAACACAGCTTCAGCACTGCATAAATCAATTATACCAAAAGAATTGAAGAAACATGTGGCATGAAGCGGGAACTAGTCTCAATTTACTACACACTTCTCCATAGTCAAGCCACCAGACTATTGACACTGAATGAAGAGGTTAGTCTTTACAAATAGTTGGACCATATGGTCATGATGGTTGGACATGTACCAGTCTAGTATTTAGCCCCATTTTGAAATCACTTGATTTCCCTCTCATGTGCAAAATATTGAAGAAAAGTCTCCTTTAAAAATTGAATTGAGTCTGCAAACTTGGTTGGTGAAATACTGAGGATATTTTCTTTTTTTTGCCCCAGTGGATTTTTTGGAGAAATTTGCTGGCTAAACTGTGAGTAAAGTGGGCCTGATTTAGTTTTGCACGTTTCAGAGCACTCCAGAGCCCTGTCTGGCTTAGCCCCATAAATGTGGCCAATTTACTGGACTCCATGTACCTCCGTAAATAAAGGCCACACTCGGAACATGTACAAAAACATGTAGATCTTTGCCAAATTTTGATTTTCACATTTAAGGTTAGTTTTATTTTTGCTTTAGAAGCATGCTAAACCTCTTTATCATGTTTATAGGCTAATCAGAATGTGCTGCCTTTTTCAGATGTCTATTTTACGTGAAATTTCCAGATTCGTTTACAAACGTTCATGACGTTTGCATATCAAAATTTGAACATGAAAATTTCACGAAAAATAGACATGTGAAAAAGAACTTAAAAATCCAAGTGTACAAAATCCATGTACATGTAGTCCAGTAAATTGGCCATATTTATGGGGCTAGGCTTGGCTTAGTACAAGTAACTAGGACTCCACGAATCGCCTTTTTTAACATTTGGAGATGGTCAGGCGATATCGCCCGACCATCTCCAATGTGTCTGTCGAGCGCAATTTGAGTCTTCCGCGCAAGTTTAAACCTGCACGCACGGAAGTTTAAACTTGCGCATGCATTAATTTCCTTGCTACAAATTGCGCACGCAAGTTTAAACTTGCGCGCTACATAGATTTTTCCCATGCATGCCAAGCCGCTAAACTAATTTATTTTCCTGGTAAACTCATGCAGATATGTAACATTATTTTTAACATGTTTAAAGAAGATTTTTCTCCAATTATTAGCACCACTGTGCTTCGTGAGACAATGCCTTAATGCCTTTTTTGAAACATTTTATATACAGCATTTTGCTAATGAGGTTGCAATTGACTGTGTGGGTTCAGAGATCTACATGTATGAAAATGCGAACAATTTATGCACTTTCATGATGGGTATTATTGTTTATGGCTCATTAGGATTTGTGTTATTTTTGTTAAATAAACAACATATTTATTCATTAATTCGAATTAATTAATTAAATTAATAAATTAAATTAATTAATTAAATCATTAATAATTATATTTACTTTTTAAAATAATTACCATTTTATATGCATAGCGTTTTTAAGTTAAAGCACGTAAACATTAATATGAATTGAGCCTGCAAGTAAAATAATTGTTTAAAGTAATAACTAATACATTTAATTAATTAATTAACTTAGTAATGAGTTCATAAATTTTTTCAATTTATGCATTTTTGAAGTGTACACAGCGCTCGAAATGTTAGGCAAAATATTTTTAAAAACAAAATGAAATATTGTACCGTCCAATTAATTAATTCTTAAAATTAATGTGGCCTGACGTTGCGAACTTAGCAAGTTCTTCTTCAGAGGCTAAAACAGAAATGACAGAGGTACATACATTAACATGGGGGTGCACACAAACATGCAGGGCTGAAAGAAGAGACACAAAAGGAGGATTAGGTGTGAAAGGTGTGGAAAGATGCAGGGGAGGGTGGATGAGAGAAGAAAGAAACAAAGGGAGATGGCAAACCACAAGGGGTCTTGTGTAAACAGGGGAGGGACCAGAAAGGGGAAGGATCAAAGGTCACAGGGAGTGGGAACAGACAAAAGAGTGTGAGAGTGAATGGACGATGTGGGGGGGGGGGGACAGTATCGAGGTGGAAAGGGATGAAAGATGGGGGAAGATGGGTAAACACAAACAAGGAAGACCAGATGGATTATCTGTAACAGAAGACAATGGAGGAAGAAAAGGATTAATCATTTCCAAGTTGGATGTTGAGACCATGTGGTTGAATAGTTCGAAGACGATTCATCCACACTTTCTCTCTGCTGAGGCGAACTGAGTCCTTGCGATGGCCAAGAGATTCAATGCCCTGCAAAATCATATCAGAAATGGAGTGGTTAGGCAGGTTGAAGTGATGACCAACAGGGGTGTCTAGTTTCTTGGTGTTGACCGTTGACCGGTGGGCATAGAAACGCTTCTTGAGCGTATTCTTAGTCTCACCTACATACTGCACTCCACAGACCCTGCAAGAAATGAGATATATGACATTAGAGGTGTTACAAGTGATGTTACCAATGGTTCTGTGGGTAGTGACAGAAGAGTGGCCAGAAAAGGAGTCAGACTCCTGGATATGAATCTGGCAGACAACACATCTTGAACTGCACTTGAAAGTACCATGCTGGGTGGGAGGGGATGCATCTAAGGAAGGGACTTCAGCTCAAACAATCAAGTCCCGTAGATTTCGAGGACGCCTGTAAGCCAATGTGGGGCTGTTGGGGATGGCGCGGGCAAGGCGATCTGAAGTATGGAGGATATGATGATTGTCATTAGTGATTTTGCGAAGGGGAGGGAGATTGGGGTGAAACGTGGTAACCAAGGGAATCATGGGTTTGGCCATGGCATCAGGGGCCTTTCCCGTGAGAGCTAGATTTCTGGGGATAGCTTTAGCTCTGGCAATGGCACGATGAACTTGGCGAGAGCTGTGACCCCTGGCCACCAAGTTGTTCCTCAGTATCTGTGTATGGCGGGAGAAATCGGAATCATTAGAACAAATTCTTCTGAGTCTGAGTGCCTGGCTAAACGCTATGCCAGTTTTGCAGTGCCTGGGGTGACAGCTGGAGGAGTGGAGGTACTGGTGGGTGTCTGTGGGTGTGGAATACAGGTCAGTGGTTAGTGAGTTGCCTTGCTTGCGGACGGTGACATCCAGAAAGTGGGTTTGGTGAGCCGAGAACTCCGATGTGAATTTGATGGTTCTGTGGAAGGAATTGATGTGGTTAGTGAAGGTCAAGAGACTGTCCTCATCACTGGTCCAGATGAAAAAAACATCATCAATATATCTCCACCAGATCCAAGGGCGACATGGGGCCGAGGCAAGAATGCGTTCTTCGAGGTCGCCCATGAAGAGGCAAGCCATCGACGGGGCCATGCGAGTGCCCATTGCAGTGCCGTGTACCTGTAGATAGTGTTCACCAAGGAAGGAACAATTGTTCTTCGTTAGTATACATGTAAGTCTCATGAGGGTGCCAACATCACTGATGGGAGGAGTCGTGTGTCCTGCCTTGGCCAGAGCCAAGGAGCAAGCATGAACACCCTCCTCATGTGGGATGTTGGTGTACATAGATGAGACGTCGAAAGTCCCAATGATGGCTGTGCTGGGAATCTGGTCCTTGATTCCTTCAAGCTTGCGTAGGAAGTCTGCATGGGGTGTCGTGAATGTATGACGAAATCTGTGGGACAAGGGGTTTGAGAAAACTGTCAATGAACAGAGAGATGCGTTCTGTTGGTGAGCCATTACCGGAGATGATGGGTCTACCGGGGTTGCCAGCCTTGTGAATCTTTGGTAGAAGGTAAAATCTGGCAGTCCTACAATCACAGGGAGAAAGAAATTTGTGAGCTTTCTTGGACAACTGGTCACGTGATCGCATATCGTCAAGTACCTGTTGTATATCTCGACAGAAAGTGCCTGTGGGGTCAGAGTCAAGGCGGGTATAGTTAGTGCGATTATCCAACTGGCGGTGGGCCTCATCAATGTACTGCTGACGATCCATGATGACCACAGCTGAACCTTTATCTGCTGGCTTGATGATGATGTCGGTGCGAGAACGCAAGGAGTTGAGAGCCAGGCGCTCCTCTCTGGGGAGATTATCATGAGTCCTGTGGGGGAAGTTGTCCGGGTTAGTGACTTGGGAATTGATAACTTGAACGTATGTCTCTATGGCTGGCACACGATTCTTGGGGGGTACCCATGAACTCTTGACTCGAAAAGGCTCTGGCTCACACGGTTCACTGTCCAGGAAAAACTCACGCAGACGGATTCTACGGTAGTATTCCGTGAGATCTTGGCTGAGCTGAACCTGGTTCACAGAACGGGGAGCGGGACAAAAATTGAGACCCATGGAGAGAAGTTTGTGCTCTGCGTCAGATATTGATGAGGAAGAAAGATTAACTACAGTGTTGACAGGGGGTTCTGGCGGTGGCATGGTAGATGGGGACCTAGGACGTCTGAAACGTCTGTGTCTGCGTTGCTGTTGCTTGGCAAGCAAGCCACCAATCTTCTTGTTTCTCCTGTTGAGTAGGACAGAGTCAAGGTTAGACAAACCCCTTTCAATCTCATCATGGAAATTCCTGTACGTGGAGTCAGAACAACTGGATTTGAGTTGGGAGTCATATTCTGATGGAGGTCCTCACGTGTAAATTGACACTGCTGAGAGAGAATATTGATGAGTTTAATTAATACAGGCACCATGAATAACTTGATTCCATTTAATTAATTGCTAAATTAATAAAATTAGTATTTTTAAAGAATAAGTACTTTTTTTATTGTACAGTACATGTAATATAATTTAAAGCATTTAAAAAATAATGTAAATGAAATAATGTCAAAAATCTTGAACAATTGAAGGGATGATAATCATTCTTTTACGTTAACAACGGGTTACCCCTAGGAAATTATGATTTATTTACATCTAAATAAAACGCTAATTAGTTTTACTTATGCAAGGCAAAAAATCTTGAAACTTGTCTCCATTTTCAAACAAATTCAGTACTCTCTCCAACATGTCCAAGCTATCACCGTGCTTGATTGCTTGCCTGGTCCCCTTCCCGCCCCCGCCCGCCCCCTAAAAAACTTCTCTACTCTGATAAGCACTGCTAAGCACTGCTAAATCTCAATGTTTCTTTTCATTGACGCTAATTGAATTCCACTTTTTTTTTATTTATTTGTTCATTAATTTATTTAATTATTCATTAATTTATTTCTCCTTGTACTTGTAGCGCGTAATAATTACAATTACCTAACAGAATTAAAAATTAAAAACGATTGTGACAGTTTCGAACATTTGTTTTTCTTCATCAATGAAAATGGTAGCGCCAGTATCACAACTCCAGCAGTACCACTTATCATAATTTATGCCGTGAACAGTACAGCGTCATCAAACTTATGAATTATGTACATCGTCGGTCCGCGCGTGATCGTCGTGTGCATGTCCTTCTTTAGCAGGCCCACCAGCACGGTCACCCATACATGTACATGTCAAGGGTTCCGTACGTACATGTAATTGTACGGGGTGTATAACATGTACAATGTTACGACTCGGCACATAATTGCCGTACACGGCGACCTTCGATACCTGCATCTACTTCAATTGTTTTAGAACTGATGTTGTTTGCAACCATATGCACTTCTCCTAAGGCACCGTTTAAGCTTGCATGGTGGGCCCCTATGGTTTTCCTCGATTAAAAAAAAGTATGGTAATTTTCTTGGTAAAACCACCAACCCTCTTTGGCACAAAAATCATTACACACACCTTTTTCTGCATGGCTTCACAGGTCATCTATTATTCCCTGCGAAAAATATCTTGACTTGAGACATGATAGGTCAACCATCCCAATTCCCATACACTAGGGTAAAGGATAAATCATAGCATCTCCAAGGATTTCTGTGGTTATGGCGTTACGCAGTCCACGGATGCACACGGAAGTAATCATGATTGAAAACCGCGGAGATTTTTCAACGACAGAAATAAGATTTTGATACAGATTCAAATCCATTCATTCAAAATAAATTCTTTATTCAATAGCTTTTTTTAGAATATTAACAAGGTTTATGTAAATACGGTATGTCCTTTCTCTATGGTTGTGTCAAAAGGAAAAGAGTAAAAATAAACAAACTAAATAACAATTAATGCAAGCGTTCACGATAAAGTAATCATACCTACTTTTTGAATGCTAAAATGTAAAAATAAATCATGGAAGAATATGCATGGGACCCGAATCATCTGCCCAAGCCGGTTAATCTAACATTGGTCATTTCAAAAACGAAGGCTCCCCTTATCTATTCGTTGTAATCAAAATGCCGACACTGTGTAAAATAGTATCCGCCGAGCACGCTAAACTTGACAAAGTTACAGATCAGTTAGCCCAAGTACAAGTAATTCTACCTCCGTGGTACAACCGAATGCTATTATAATTGTTTGCACTAGTTAGTTTGGAATGGGAAGAACGACATGTCACAGCTGGCTCTGCTCAAACACGAGTTTAACAGTACATTCCGAAGTTGACCGATCATTCGATGCGAAACCTCCCGCTCCCCGGAGCTCCGCCACTGATCGCCATTGATACTGCAATTTTACGTCCTGTGATCTGACGTGCCTGACTTGTGGTGACGTAAGCATAAATTATCATAAGTGGTACTGCTGGAGTTGTGATACTGGCGCTACCAATGAAAATCCCGCCCGCAAGTTTCTCAAATTGCGATCGCCTTTGCGCAAGTTGTAACATGCGCACGCAAATTAAATGGCGCGGTGTAGTTTGCATGCTTCGGGAGTCCCTCGCGCAAGTTAAAGCTTGCGTGCGCAAGTTTAAACTTGCGCGGGGGACTCAAATTGCGCTCGACATGTCCAAATAAAAAAAAGGCGAACGTCCTCCTAACCATGGAGGAATGTCCTAACTCGATCGACGGGCATACAATTTTTTCAAACTTCCAAACTCTCCTGTTTCCAAATGTTTATCCCCAGTATTTCACAGGCATTATTTTGACATGGTTAGGTATAGGGTGGGCTCATATCTCTGACAGCTGAAAAGTCAAACAAAAACGTGGAAAGTACCAAAATTTTGCTCACCAAAATTCACCGAAAGTTCACTCTGCCGGCGTCGTTAGCTGTCAACTGAGGGCGCTGCATATGACAAGCAAGATGGCAGCCTCTTTTGTCTGATTAGACGACTGACCTGTCGACCATCATCAAGAAAAAGGCGATCGTGTTGTTACGGGGAAGGTTCCTAGTAAGAGAACAAATTCACTTTTAATTTATTTGACTTACCGGTACAACTGGCGACATTAAGAACATGCAGTCATGGCTGTCATGTCATAGATATAGAGATAAGGTCAGGGTTTCGAATTTTTGAGGGCAATTGTCAATGGGGTTGAATGGGGCATGATTGGGGGGGGGGGGGGGAGGGGTGTTGTTGTGCGCTTTCGGAAAGATTTCCATATACGAGGTTCACTCAACACTCTGTGTACAAAGCCTATGAGAGTGGACTGAAAAATTCTAATCTAAGTGTTTTCTAAGAAAATGATTGTATTTTCTCACTGCTCAAATTGACTTTGATGACATGAAATTGCTATCTGGGGGCTTGTTACTCCTAGAACTATGAGGCTCCGCGTGAGCGGAGCCTCATAGATCTAGAAGCCCGCAAAATTGTCTGCAGCACAAAACACTAATAAAGTACAAAAACGTCCATCAAAATGCAGACATTTCACACAGAACCGCTGCACAGTTTGCCCCTATACTCCGTACTTTACCTCTTGACATACTCACGTATCATGGGTAGCCCTGGTGCAGACAGGGCTCTGGAGTGCTCTGAAACGTGCAAAACTAAATCAGGCCCACTTTACTCACAGTTTAGCCAGCAAATTTCTCCAAAAATTCCACTGGGGCAAAGAAAATGTCCTCAGTATTTCACCAACCAAGTTTGCAGACTGAATTCAATTTTTGAAAGAGACTTTTCTTCAATATTTTGCACATGAGAGGGAAGTCAAGTGATTTCAAAATGAGGCTAAATACTAGACTGGTACATGTCCAACCATGGTCCAACTATTTGAAAAGACTGACCTCTTCATTCAGTGTCAATAGTCTGGTGGCTTGACTATGGAGAAATGTGTAGTAAATTGAGACTAGTTCCCGCTTCATGCCACATGTTTCTTAAATTCTTTTGGCATGGTTGATTGATGCAGTACTTAAGCTGTGTTGGACTGGTTGTGTTATGTGCCAGTCTATTTTCTTGTTTTGCATGTTTTCAATATCTTAAGTTTTGGGACTCTCATACACAGTATTGAGAGTCCCAAATTTTTAGACTAGCCCTGGTGGACTCCCTTTCCTCCCTACGTTACGTTAGTCGTATTGCAATGAAGACTTCGTCCAACCTGGGCTAGTATCATGGGCAGAACTAACATAGGTGGATTCTGAAAAAAAAAAAAAAGTAAAACTGCTGCAAACTGCTTACTGACTGGATGGACCTGAAATATATAAATCTTAAAATTAATGTGGCCTGACGTTGCGAACTTAGCAAGTTCTTCTTCAGAGGCTAAAACAGAAATGACAGACATGACAGAGGCACATACTTTAACATGGGGGTGCACACAAACATGCAGGGCTGAAAGAAGAAGTTTACACAAAAGGAGGATTAGGTGTGAAAGGACAATTTTGCAGGCTTCTAGATCTATGAGGCTCCGCTCACCATAGTTCTAGGAGTAGGGGCTTGTTAGTCAATACAGAGGAAAATTAGTGAACTTCGCATATGGTAATCTTGCCGCGCTTTCTTGTGATTTGCCTAATCATCTAGCGGAATAGCGGTAATCCTTATCTTTAGGACACCTCTATTTTTTACGAGTTCTGTGCACAATGCAAAAGTGACTTTTGCAGATGATTGTCCAGTACCAACCTATCCAAGGTGACTTTTGCAGGCTAAAGTAAAGCAGTCTTTTTTTGGTGTCCTCATGTACACTGGTGTCCTCCATAATTTGCCGTGGTGCTCTCGATCATTTGCCTTGGTGCAATTTCCCATTCCTTGGTGCTCTTTGATAAAAAAAAAATTGAGGAGGTGCGGCAATAGAGGGCGCTGTTGGAGCTACAGCGGAACATTTTGGAAAAAAAAAAGATTGACGCGCATGATTAAAATCGACGCGCACGCTGACCAGAGACCGACTTATTTTTTTTTTTTTTGGCCTTACCCTGAATATTAATCTGCCTCAACAGTTTACTTTTAATTTTATCAGAATTCGCTCTACACAATTTTTCTAATGCGGAATAGTCGTATTCTGTGTAGGCTACCACATTGGTGCGAAACCCAATCTGCCCACGCGAACAGAGTACAGTGAACACTCGGTACATACAATACGTGCATACAATGTATAACGCGCGGTTACCAGCACTAGCGCTGCATACCAACGCCTCCCTTTGGCCATTTTCCCAAACACTTTCATGATGTCTACGTAGTGACATCATGCAATTTGTCTGATTCTGGTTAGTGCTTCAGAATAATGAATAATGAAAAAAGGCTCATTGTTTTACAAATTCAGCAGGACGGTATTCTATGACTTTCATTCCCTCGGCCTTAGGCCTATAGGCCCTAATGAAAAAGACTTCTGATGCATGGAAAGAGTTCCGGTGAATAGCCAATAGTCATTCTGAATCAATTCATATCATGTAGAATTTCATATGCTCCAGGACCAGCTTTAGTGCTGTACTTCGCTAACCTACATGTAGTCTTGTTAGCAGAAGGTCTTTGGTTTTTGGCAGAGGATGGATTACCCATATGAAGCAAGCGATGAGGCCAGCGAATCTGAGCTCTTGGACAAGAGCCTGTCCATGTGGAGAGGCTGGGGTACATTGGGGGAGGATCCAGCCTTCCAGCCGACACCCCTGGACCTCCATACTGCAGCAAGCATCGGGCTGTATGACTGCGTCAGTGCCTACATTGCAAGGTACATGTACATGTACAACCAGGGTTTGAAACCTCCAGTGTAGAGAGGAAAAAAAAAGACTTCTGTCCAACTTCTGTGGCATACCTCCAGACAGACTGGGACATTGAGTGCAGACAAATATGCAAACAAATAGACCTGAGACCTAATGATGTAATTATGGCTTTATTTATATGCGTTTTCCTATGGGAGCAAAGTCGGGACGCCAGACGAAGTAGGGGCCGTCTAACGCATACATAGGAAAATGCACATGTAACAGTGTTGTAGTTGAGTACTTTTTTTCCGAGTACTGCTGAGTACTTAGGTTGCCGAGTACGACTATGAGTACTTGTACCTCCGAGTAAACGAACGGGTCTTTGAGTACGAGTACTTGTACTTCAGAGTACGAGTACAAGTTCTCGCATTTCCGAATACGGCCATACGGCAAATGGTTCATTGTGCTTAATTGGCCCAGGCCCAGTCAGACCGATATACAGACCCAATCACGGCTAGCTGTTAAATGTGTTTGTCCGGACGTGCACAGAGGAAAATCAGGAAATTTCGATTTCTCAACAAGCCAATCAACCATTTCAAACTGTGAGTATCGATAAAATAAGGCCATGGTAGGTGAAGCTACATGTTTAACATCCCCCCCCCCCCCCCCGAGTACTGCTATTCGAGTACGAGTACTTGAATGATCGAGTACAATTTCGACATGTCGAGTACGAGTACTTTGCTGCCCGAGTACGAGTACCGTCATTTCGAGTACAAGTACTTTGACATTCGGGTACGAGTACGAGTACTCCAAAAAAAGTACTCAAGTAGTACTCGGGTACGAGTACCGAGTACAAGTACTACAACACTGACATGTAAACAAAGCGTGACGTCATTACTGTCGGTCTCAGGGCTATTCACGCCCACTTTACTCACTCTTTAACCAACCAAATTCTCCAAAATGTTCATTCTCGGTAAAGACAAGGTCCTCAGTAGTACTTCACCAGCCAAGTTTGAAGTTTCAATTTAATTTTTTAAAGGAGACTTTTCTTCAATTTTTTGCACCCGAGAGTGATTTCAATTGAAGCCTAAGACTAGACTGGTACATGTACATATCCAACTGTTTGAAAAGACTGACCTCTTCAGTAGTCTAGTGGCAGATTGTGGAGAGATGTTTAGAAGGGTAGGTAGTGGGCATGAACCTGTGTTCGCAGGAACGGAGTGCCCATCTCTCTTTCAAAGTCATGATTGGGCCAGACTCATATGCTGCTGTGGGGGGATCGCCACACCTCCTCCACAGCGAGTCTGTTACCTTCCCAGCATTGAATAATACCGGTACCCATTTAACACCTGTTTAGAAGTAGAGACTGGGTACCAGATGTTTCTTTTGACACAGTTGATTGATGCAGTACTAAAGGGGTGTTGGACTGGTTGTTTTATGTGCCAGTCTATTTTCTTGTCAAGTTTTTGGACTCTCATACACAGTATTGAGAGTTCCAAACTTGCGGACTAACGTCCAACGAGTAACAATTTCTTTGAAGGCAAAGATAATTTCATAGTAGGATGGCATCATTACAAGCCAAATTTAAAGTCACATTTGAAAAACGGAGTTTCTACAACCGTTTGCACACTGGATTGAAGCCAGGTGATGTAAACATTTGAAGTTCATTGTATCACAACTTTTTGAAGAAGACTAACTTTTTGCTCCACTATTTGGCTTCATTCTCCATGGGGAAAGTTTGAAGAACCCATCATTTCAAAAATTAAATTATTTTCAATTGAAATTACAAACATTGCTGGCATAATATCCTGGACTTCATGTTTACTGTATGGACATCAATTTTGTTTACTGAATAGTAATGATATGAGTTCGGCTGGCTTTTTGTAAACATGAGCCACATGTTTCTGTTGAAAACCTTGTTCGGTCGAGTGTAATGATGAATATTTGGGACTCTCAATTGACACAGAATGAAGAGTATTTGTTAAGTTAGGACTCGTGATCACTTTATTACAACTCTCTTTCCAACCTTTCTTTTCAGTGGTGAAGTCAACATCAATCACAGAAACCGGGGCGGCTGGACACCGCTCATGTATGCCAGCTACATTGGTCATGACAACATTGTCAACCTGCTGCTGGACGCGGGAGCTGAGGTGGACCTGAGGAACGAGAAGGGCGCCACCGCGCTGATGCTGACGGCCAGCTGTGGCAACGAGAGCGTGGCTTACTTCCTAGTCCAGGTACCTTGCTCATATCCATCTCTCCCACAGATTCTGCATGATTTTAAGTGATAACTGATTAATTTAATCTGAATACAATTAAAATGTACTTCTATTTGAATATGAAATTAGTTGAAAATTAAGTTGCACTTTTCCAAACTATGAAACGAAATGTTTGAACCCAGCTCTGTAGCGCTAGCGCTTGGGAACAATACGCGCAACACACAACGCACAACGCACACACACACCCGTATGCATTTGCACACAATGCGTATACATGTAGTCATGATAGTACTTTGATATGATTGCTACGGCTATATAGTACCTTGATTGTACATGTGTAGTACATTTGGCTGTGCACAGCAAGATAGCAAAAATAGCAAATGCCAGGTGACTCACTCTCGGACAATCAAGATACGGAATCTGTGGGTGAGGTGTTATAGCAACAAATATACCAAGTGAGGAAAAAACTTGTGTACAGGTTTCGTTTTCAAGCTGATTTGGATAAATAGATCAAAATCGGACTGTAAGCAGATAGGAAGGCATAGTTGAGTTGGTACCGGTAGAGACTGAATCGGGGCTACTTTGTGCTTAATGCATTATTTTCTGTTTTAGCAGCTGAGTGTTCAAGCTTCCACATCATGTTTTTTTGTCTTCTCGATCACAAGCTTAATATGCAGCACAGATGGACTAGAACATTTTCCACTGAACTAACCGGTAAATGGTTTTTGTCATGATGATGTTGTGGGCTCATTTTGTACTCATTTCTTTTCTAACATCCTAGCAAGGTGCAGAATTGGAAAACCGAGATAATAAGGGATGGACGACGCTTTTCTATGCGACATACGCTGGCCATCAGAAAGTGGTTCAGTTCCTGCTTGACAATGGTGCTAACGTCAACGCCAGGTAGATGATGTGAAATCAATTCCAACAGAAATTGTGTTAATTTGTCTTTGTAAAGGCAGAATCCACAGTGCACATATTATTTCAGCTTTGTGTTAGCCGATTGTTGGCTGAAGTGTTGACTGTCTGCAGAATCTGCAGAAAGTCTGAATTCTCGGTGTTGAAGCTTGCCCTACCCACTAAGAGTACAGGGTAAAGGAGGACGAACCTGTGTTCACAGGAACGGAGTGCCCATCTCTCTTTCGTTAGCGATTGGGCCAGACTCATATGCTGCTGTGGGGGGATCGCCATACCTCCTCCACAGCGAGTCTGTTACCTTCCCAGCATTGAATAATGCCGGTACCCATTTAACACCTGGGTTGAGAGGAGTAATTGAGGTAAAGCGCCTTACTCAAGGGCACAACACGCATGGCCACGGCGGGGCTTGAACCCACAACCTCACGATCATGAATCCTGTGCTCTACCGCTAGACCACACGTACCCACTAACAAATGTCATTATTCCTCCTTTTTTGACCTTCCAGGGAGCCCAGACTTGGAATCACCCCCTTCATGATGGCTGCTGCAGAGGGCCATGAGATCATTGTCAACTTGTTACTGGAACATGTGAGTGTGCTCAGTGCTTTTATTGTAGAAGTCGTCGTGTGACGAGGAAGAAGTCGTAAGCAGCCCAAGCACGCAAAAAGCACTTTTGGAGATAATTGAGTTTAAAGGTTTTGTGCTGCCATTTCTAGATTAAAAATCACATAAGGTTGGAATTTTGACTGATGAAATTCGTTAATAATTAAAATAATGTTGTGCATTTTTATGCCAAAGTGTTACTTAATTGTGGAGTTATTGTAATTTTTATTCTAACGACTTTTTACCGGGAACTTCCCAAGCCTTAAACGTACGTTTAAGCGGCATGTTAAATCCTTAGGACTTTTTGCCTGGAACAAAATTGGCTCTGCGTACCCACTTGAATGAGACGTTAGCGCGCTTGGAACATTTTGTTACATTAGAATTACCCGCTTAGGACCTTTTGCCAGGCACAAATAATGAAAAACCTATACTTCCGTCTTTTGTTTACTGTTAATTACATCAGAATGACGTGCCCCCTTGAGACAATATGCATATTAAATGAAAGATTTTTCCAAGCTCTATCGATCACTTGCAAAATCCGAATTTGACATTTTGACCCATTTTTGGCCCTTACGACCTTCTTCAGGCACCCGACAAAGTGTACCTTGTCATTGTCATGGTAAAACAATAACAGTAGCCAACTGGTCTGAGGCTGTTTGTCGGTTTAAACCCTGACTGAGATCATGGTGCTTGTGTTCTTGGGCAAGAGGCTTTACTACAATTACTTATGTGATAAAGGTCAGAACATGTTGATCTTGAGGTGCTGCTCAGAACTGACCTCATGGCCTGACATTCAGAGCTATTAATTTCTGTCGTATATTATTCCAGTTGAGAGCTCCTAATGTTTGTTTTCTAATTTGTGTAAGACAAATCCTTCATCCTCTTATTTTTTTTTCTTTTTAGGGTGTTGATGTGAACTTCAAGAATGCAAAGGGTGAGACAGCACGGTCGCTGGCGCTACTGAATGGCCACATGAAAATCATTGGCCTCATTGACAGCCAAGGCATGGCCCCTAGCGGCCTCCGTAGTGAACCAGGTACCTATTTCACAAGGGCCTTATTTCACTGAGCTCCTCAGCACAGAAATTTGCTTAGCATGAAAACAAATTTGCTTACCACAATCAGGTTACCAGCACAAATGTCATGCGATTGGTTTTGCATGTGACTGGTTCTCAGCACAAAAGATATGCTAAGCAATATTTTCTGCTTAGCTGACTTGTCTAGACTTGTGACAAGACTTTTGATTGACTTGTGACTAGACTTGTGATTGACTTGAGACAAGACTGTAATTGACCTGTGATTGAGTTGTGATTTGAATTTTGACAGGACTTGTGATTGACCTGCTACTAGACTTTTGGAATTGTACTGCAGGTTATCACATTTTTCTGCTAAAGTGTTAAGCAGTGCCATGGCATTGGGACCAGCTGTACTAGGCCTGACTTGTCTTGTTGTCATTTTTGTCTCAGCTCAACTCCCGGCAGTTGATCTGTCATCCTCCGACGAAAGCTACCAGCGACCCAACCGACCCCACGCTAGATCAGGGAGGTCAAAGACCAAAGGTCCCAGTATCCGGGACGGCCCTGAGACGCTGGCCAAGCTGCTGAGTGAGCGCAAAGGAGGGAGACTGGGAGCCGTCTTGCCAAGTGCCGGTGAGTTTGGAGCTCAAATCTATATTGCTGCTCTAACCATCAGGGGTGTGAAATCTCACCTTTAAAGCTGATTTCAGCTTTTTTCCTTCACTTGCTGTGTACAAAAGTATAAGAGATTTCCAAAGTTCAGCTTTTTTACACCTTTTCCAGCTGTTTTCAGCTATATTTTTTAGTGGTCACTCACACCCCTGAACCATTGCTTTGTGCACTTATAATTAGCACCAATCTGTGCTAACAAAGACATTCTGTGCTAGCTCTGTTAGCTCAGAATCCCTAGTTGTTGGGTTTACAAAAATATATACAGGTACAGTGGAACGCCGCTATAACGAACATCGCGGTATCCACAGAAAATGTTTGTACATGTAATATCGATCGATCGGTATAGCGATTTTAAGCTGCCGGTGCTCCGATACTCACTTTTCAATAAATAGCGCCCTTCATAACTTCACCCTGCACGCCCTGGTAGTTACTGAAAAACAACTTTAAACACGTGCCGACTATTGAATTATGTAATTACAGTTTTTGAGCTTACCACCTTCAGCAATGGGTGGCTTTCCCTTTCTATTCTATAGGGAAATAAAAGCCACTTGTCGCTCTTCTGTTGACATTTTTCAACAACAATATTCGTTTGGTTTTGTACACAAAAATCGGGAGCCAATGATGATATTCGGTGTAGCCAAATGTACGGTATAGCGGTGTTTGGTATAGCGACGTCCCACTGTACTTGTGCACAAGCCTACATTTCTGCCTAAACCATGTATAGTGCTTTAAACCATTAGTCAATATCACATAAAGTTGCATACATGTGCCACGCGTAGGACTGACCCTACTCATTTGTTGCACAGCTGTGCAGGAAACTTACAATCAATTTCAAGAAATGTGGTGTAGCTGCGTAACCTTTTAAATAATGTAAACATCTTGAAAAAGGATAATAACAGCGTATAAGACTGCTGTTTGTGTATGATTTTTTTCGCTCACAAAACAGTCGTTGAATCACTGAAGTTGTCATTTTAAACAATATTTGGTCTTTTTTTTATCAAACACAAAGCTATGGGTATCATGTACCAACCTTGATAAGTTGTGCAATGACAGGCTCCACGACGATCACGATTTATTTGTAAAGGAGGTCATTTTCAGTTGCTACGCCACAACTTACGCCACCTAAAATGATTGCGCAAAATACACCACAATTTGTTGCACAAGTCCCGGATTTACGCACTATAAGACTTTTGTGTAATGTGTCATAAGTAAAATGTTGCGCAGTTTGAAATGTTTTGCAACTTATGTATAAATGATCTCATATTTTATGCAGGCCATGCATTACCAGGCGATTATGTAGCATACCAGATAGAAGCAGAACAGTCGATCGGGCACCAGCTAAGTAGGGCGGACGTACCAGCCTTGGTCAACCCAGAAGAAACAGCATCGTCAAGAGTCTCCGAAAATACATGTAGTAGGTTTCAAATTTCCTGCATTTTGTTCCCTTATGACGACTATATTAGTTATCCTGTGAGCGCAAGTGGAACATGGAATAATGTAGTGCGTCTATGTGGGACACAGACGCACTACATTTTTCTGTGTTCCACGAGCGCGAGCGTGATAACGAATTTATCTTCAAGCAAACTTGACGCGCAGTAAAGTTGGACCATCGCTTTACACGAACCTTTTAGCGGTTTAGCGCATGCTGGAATGTCGCTAGCATCTTGGAATAGCGCAATACGCAGGGTGCGATATGGACCGTGCAATACAGCCTCATATCACACTGTTGTTGCCATGGATCGACCAATCAGGATCAAGGATACAAGTTTGCTTGAAGATAATCTGCAATACGTTACCCACGGAAACAAGATCGACATTTTGTCAAGATTGAAATTTTCTCAATCTTGCAACAAGAAACAGTTGTACTTCGGTGGGATCTACCTGCAGTCATGGGAATGAACTTTATCCGATTTATAGAGTAAGCACATTAGTCAAGAAGGGACATTTTTTTCAGAAGATACAGTCTTAACATATTTCAGATAAAACATGAGCCCTTTAAAGGATGCATTGATCCCAAAAGTAACCTACCAAATTATTATCAAAATAGCTTATTTGGATTAAAGATCGTACTGGTATAAACACCCCGTGAAATGATTGCATCTGGCTTGCCGTCATTTTGAAGAAGTCAAGAAATGTAGGTGATTTCCAATTTTCAAACAATCAGTCAATTGACTGATTTTTTAAAACAAAACAAAAAGGTTATATAAATGCATGGTTTTTCACTGGTTTCTCAACAAATTTAATATCCACTGAGCTGAAATGTTTTGCTGAGCTGTAAGTTCAACAGGTAAGATTTCCAACGATTTTAAATGGTGGTGTTATTGGAAATAAACAAAATGCATACTAAAGTAAATGATCCAATATGCCATTAAAGAAAGTTGTAGAACATTGCCGATGGTTGTATTTCCCATTGCAGACAACGTGTGGCTGAATCCATTCCCACCTCACTACCCTGCTGCCAACAATGACGATGATGACCCTGCCTTCTGCATCTCCGGTGCCCTGACCATCAAGAGCAGCACCTCCAGTAACAGCAGCGGCGGGGGTGGGGGCTTCGCCGCTGCTCTGGGGATCGGTAGCAGCAGTCATTCCAGCGCTGACGAGCAATCGTCGGAGACCTCAAGCTTCAGCCTCCCTCCGACCCCGAGCTCAAATTCCTCGGAGAATGCGGGGTTTGCGGGGGCGCTCTCCGACCAGCTGTCGCAGATGATCTCGGCCGACCTGACGCGCAGGGGATTCGGTTTGGTGGATCCGCTCTTCACTGAGCCTCTGGTCACCAGTGGGTTGAGGAGGGAGGAACATGGGGTACCAGGGTCATTGCCCAATATGCCGTTGCTAGCCGGTCCCCATCCCCACCAATCCCAATCTACTAATCCCACCATGGACGCTTACGCAACAAACGGTGTGGGTTACCACTCCAGCGTGCTCCCCCTGTCCAGTGACATAACCCAGGACGCACCCTATGACAAACCCGCTGATAACAAGCAGTACCCTTACCAGGACCTTGCTAGCCTTCTTGAGAGTCTGGGATTGAGAACTAAATACTTCCATATATTTGAGGAGCAGGACGTGGACTTGAGAGTGTTTCTAACCCTGACTGATAGTGACTTGAAAGAAGTTGGAATCAAGTGAGTTAATGTTCAAACAGGGACCTCCAGTACATGTAGCTATCACAATTCACCTGTTCCACCATGAGGCACCTGTCTGTGCTGCAGTAATGCATAGATTTAAAAATAATCATAAGTACATGGCATCAAATGCGCACAATTGATGGAGTTGGTTGAAACCTGTTCAATTAAAGTGACACTAGGTCCTGGAACAGCCCAATTGGGCTACAAAACGCGCTTTGAACGAGGTGATGATAATCGGAAATATCTTTTAAAAGTAGGATATAAACATCCACACAACTATCCTTTCAAAACAGGGCGTTTTTGTGTTATTCCTGTATTATGCTTGCGATAACGAATTTCGGGGTCCACTTTTGAGACCCCATAAATTCGAGCTGTTTTGATGCTAGTTGTGATTTCATTCGTACGCGTAAAGTGTTCGCCTTTTTTGTACGTTGAAGAATCCACAATTTTTTGCATTGGTGATTGGTCACCGCGCGCTGTTCCCGAGACACACAACGTGTATAGCGTACATGAGAACGACACGAAAAACATATTCGTACTCCGTCATGTCTGATGTAAACAAGCGGGCTTTTTTCGTCTTTTCTCGGGAACGGTAAGACATTAGGTTGGTTTCCTTTCAACCAGATGTTTAAAATAGGCTAAGTAAACAATCCAAAACATAACATTTTCGGGGTTTTCATTACCTAGTGCCCCTTTAACTATGAAAATTGTGCATTTGGGTTCTGCAACCTGCATATTCTGTGTTGCACACGTTGATGTTCTTTAACCTACAGTGACTTCACTACAGGTAAAATTTGCAATTGAATTTGAAATGTCATTTGAAAGTTGTATCAGTCCAGGTTTGTTCAACTGATTACGTTTCAGTTGACCATTGACAATTTATTGTGGGATTTGCACCTAGGACCATTGGATCACAGGCACTAATCGATTTCTGATTGTGAAATTTGTTTTTAAATAATGGAAGGTTTGCGGAAACACCATGTGCGAATAATTTCTCAACTAAGAGAATGGTTCTGAAAAGAACCAGAGGTATATACTCGACGTTCCGGTCAGTATGCTCTGACCGTCTTCAGGAGAGTGCCTAAACTCTAAGAACGTCTTCAGGAGAGTGCTAAACTCTAAGAAAGTAAACCCTTGAGAGCATACTGACCGGAACGTCGATTTTATAACTCTGGTTCTTTTCAGAACCATTCTCTTGGTTGAGAAATTATTCGCACATGGTGTTTCCGCAAACCTTTCATTATTAAGTATCTCCACCATGCAAAGCCTCAAATCTTACTTAAATTGGTTTCTGTCTAGACTGATGGGCCCAAGACGGAAGATGACCAACGCTATCGCCAGATGGCACAGCCAGGCCAGGCCCTTCTCAGACAACCTGGAGCAGGTCTATGCAGATAGAGTCGAGACGGCTATGCAAGAGATGGCCATACAGTTGCAGGAGGTATGATCTTCATAGAGCAAGTTTTATCGAGGGACGTTGGTACATGTACAAGTCTTATCGGGGTTCAGTGTTCTCCAACTTCGAAAATTAGAGGTTGGTATGCCGTCAAAGGGGGGGGGGGGAGCGCTATTTGCAGTCATACATTTCTTTATACTGAGGGCGCTATTTGCAGATGAACATTTGATTTATGTATGGATGACAGCTTTTAGGCCATTTCTAACACAGTAACAGTTAAGTACAATACTGGCTCAGCATCATCTTTTTCAATACATCAGTGACCAGGGACTCTGAGGCAGTTTGGCCTTGAGACTTTTGACCTGATGGATTGTTACAATGGGCAGGCTTGTCATTTTGACAAGTGTTGCATGTTACTGCTTTTGGCAGAGTTTCTGGCCAAAATATACCCTGGAGGGTAAGGGTAGTCCCACTTGTTTGTCTTTTTTATTACTTTTTCATTTTTTTTAAAGCATGGCGGCAACTTTTTAAACATGGAGGGTGCCTCAGAAAGCATGGTGGGGCACCGGGTTATTTTTACAGGTTGGAGAACACTGGGGTTGATTTGTGACATAACATCTGGCTGGGCACTAGGAGCAATGTGCAAACAAGTCTGGTTTAAATGATAGTCTAAACCTCATCAAGACTCTGCTGTGCATTAGGATGCACAAGACTGTTGGTCATCAGGGATGCAACCAATTTGGCAGGCTGGTCTCCAGAAGTTGACTAGACTACGGTTGATACACACTAATCAAGGTTCCAACTCTCCCAGAGAAATCGTGGAATTTAAAGCTATAATGCAAAGTCATCGAATCGCCATGGAATTTTGTTATTTTATAAGGAGGCAGGGAAAGATGATATTCCAAAAGAAAAGCATTGAAAAGTCATGGAATCCTGCACAACCTATACACAATGATGTGTAATATTTGGCGACGGTATTACAGTGGAACGTCGCTATACCGAACACCGCTATACCGAACATACGGCTATACCGAAAATCAGCCTTGGCTCCCAATTTTTGTGTACAAAAGTACCAAGCATTGTTGTTGGAAATGTCGACAGAAGAGCGACAAATGGCTATTAAAAACTGTGTAATTACATGATTCAATAGTCGCACGTGTTCGAAGTTGTCTTTCAGTAACTACCAGGGTGTACTTGGTGAAGTTCTGCTACGGAATTGAAAATATTAATGACAAGTTCGGCGACTCAATCATCAAAAGGGCGCGAAAAATGTGTGAAAATCGCTGTACCGAACAATTGCTATTATGACCAATTTCTGTGGATCCCACAATGTTTGTTATATTATATTCCAGTTTACTATACTTCCTCTTTATGCATGCTCTATGCGCCATTGAGATGCTTTTGTGGTGCTCAGTAGTCTTGAGCCAATCTGGAACTGAAAGGGAGTGGCATCAAGGGCAATAGGTTCCTACGATGCCAAAACAGTGTAGGAATTGGTCATGGAAAGCTCTAAATATTGTCCTTGAAAAGTCATGGAAGAGTTGTAAATAAGTCATGGAATTTCATGTCACGATGTCTTTGGGAATTTTCACTTATGCTTATACACAATAGACATTGGTATTTACATTGTCATCCACTGTTGATGTTTGGTGTCATCTGGTGGTGTGACGGGTTTTTTTTCTCTCTGTCATGCACAGGCCATGGTCAAGAAGGGTGAGATGGAGGCACAGGTGATGCAGGAGAGAGAGCTGAGGAGCGTGGTGGAGGGATGCCTGATGGAAGACAGGAAGACCTACCAGCAGCTGCTGAGTCTGGTGTCAGATGCTAGGAAGCTCTGCCATAATATGAGACAGCTCTACGACAGCGTCAGGTAAATTGATCCACCTTAACCCATTAGAACTGGTACCGCCCAAATCTGCCCTGCCTGTTACTCCCTGTTCTGTCCCATACTACCTGAGTAATGCCAGCAGCTCCATAGTATGTCTAATGTCGGACGCACAGAAGCGCTGTCACAACATGAGACAATTATATGACAACGTCAGGTAAATTGATCCAGATTTACCTATTAGATCCTGTAACACCCAAATCCGCCCTGCCTGTTACTCCCTGTTCTGTCCCATACTACCCGAGTAATGCCAGTAGCTCCGTAGTCTGTCTGGTGTCAGACGCACAGAAGCGCTGTCACAATATGAGACAATTCTATGACAACGTCAGGTCAATTGATCCATTAGAACCTGTACCATAAGAATCCCGCCTGTTACTCCCTGAGTAATGCCAGTAGCTCCTGAGTGTGGTGTCAAACTCTAGGAAGCTCTCAATATGAGACAGCTCTACGACAGCGCCTAGTAAATCAATATTAGATTTGCCCTTCATTGATGTCATTTCATTAACAATGTAAACTCAGTGCTGTTTTATGAAATTATGCATGCGAAGGGCAAACCTCAATATTGAATATGGAATTTGCCTGATGCAAAGAAGTGATTGATTGTGGTACCAGGTGCCGTATCAGATTTGAACCAGCCAGCTGACCCCAGCACGCTGATCAGTGTAGAGTGGCCAATCGTATCCACCATTGAGCAGGAGGTCCTGTTTATTTATTTTATTTTATTTTATTACACTTCTCCACTGGCTGAAGCCAGTGAGTGGCAAGATGGAACAGGTGACTAGCACCTCTACAGAGCCATCCTACCACAGGAAAACCAGATCCTATCAATTAAATTGTGTTATCTTTTCTATAAAAAAAGTGGGGTGTATGATAGGCTGAACAAAAAAAGCCAAAGAGGAAAACAAGGAAAAGAAGGAAGAATTTAACAAAGGGGGGGGGGGGGGGGGTTAAGTGATACTAGAACTGAAAAGAGTTAATTTCAAGTGGAAGACTGGCGAGCGGAATACAAGAAATTGGAATTTATTCAAACCTGCAGCCAGCACGTGTGTTTGAATCCCAACTGAGGAGGCTCATGAAGTTTTTTTTTTGCATTCTTGATCGCACTGTGTGTACAGTGCTTTAAAATTGAATTGGTAAAGGGCAAAACCCAATTGAGAATTTACATTTGCCCAACACATAAATCCCATTATACATCACAAGCACACTTGGACTTGTTAGAGCACTATGAATTTATGGTAGTAATGTGAGGGTAATTGATGAAACCCTCAGGGTAGAGGACCCAAACAAATCAAAGTTTAAAGGTAAATTTGTTGAAAGGGCAGTTATGAATTCCATCCATGGCATGCTGTAGGGTAGTCTGAGTAGCACCCGTTATCCACGGAGCCAAGTCTCCTGTATAACGTCTGATATGTCTAGATATGCAGATATATGCAAGCCGCGCACCAGCCAATCGGGCTTGACTCTACTAAATTGTGACGTCATTTTATTCCCATATCAGGACTAATGGATTGGTTAATTCGAATGCAGTATTTTGTAATACAACAGCCGGGCGCGCATTCGCGTAACATAATACAGAGCGCGTGACAGTTTTTTTTAGTTATGTCTATGACGCGCAATAGGTGAATGACCGAAGACCTGATATAGAAAGCGCCCGCTGATTGGTCAAAATCTAGAGGTCAAGATGCAGTTGTGTTGCATAATTAATCAGCGAATCTGCTCACATATCATAGACCATGACTTTCGCCATGGGCTATTACATATACTGGCTGTAGGGTGCCTCAAATCATAAAATTGACCGATTGAAGATACCGAAAAAACTGCTGACAACACATTGACATTGGGGTCTGCTGATTAACCCTAACTCCCTAGCATAATGTACTAGGAACCATACCCATCCTGGCAAATTCCAACACCATATAGGAAACTGCACACACATATTTTAGACTTTGATTCTGGAGGTGTGCCAACCCAGTGTAAAAGACTGTCAGTATCGGGTTGGGGGGGGGGGGTAGGGTTAATGGGAAATTTTGGAATGTGTGTCAAATTTAAATGTTATTATTCTTATCTTTATATTGTAAAATACAAACTAATAAATTCTAAGTACAAACTGTATTCTTTTATGCCTTGAGATGAAATAAAGTAAAAGTAAACAGGCAAAAATAAGTAGTATAAGAAAGTGTATCTTGAACCCATTAGCCACTTTACATTGCATGATGCTATTATTATTCCCTGGTGAATCCATCAAACCATACAGTGGTTTGAGCAAGTACAGTGTGCAACAGGAATGGCGGTGTGAGGTGGTAGGATTGAAAGATGAGTTACTTTGGTAGCATTTCTGAACTGTAATGCTGTAACCACATCAGACATAAAACATAAGAAAACTTCATTAATCTCCAGATGAAGAAATTACAATGCTCACAAAGCTTATGAAAAGGGAAGTACACTTAATACAAAATCCATCAGTTACAATTTACAGGTACCAGATAAAAACATTGCACGTGAAGGAGAAGCCTGTGCCTGTCACCCACTGTCTAGTCATCAAAGACAAAATTCGTCTTTTAAAAATGGCATGGAAGAATTCAATTCCCATTGAGACAAAAGAATGAAGATAGCAATTGGTGGGAGCAGCCGGCAGACTCATTCTTCAACTTCTAGGAATAATATGAGCTGCAAGCTCAGCACACAGTGGGTGGCTTTCGTCGTCCAAAATACAACCAAACATCTGTATGCCATGTTTACATTTTGACTGACATGATCTTGTTTGCTCCTCTTCAGGTCCTGCCAGACAGAGCTGATCCGCAGACTGCAGGCCTTCCCTTCCTTCATCCCCAAGGATGTCCGCTTCGACAGCCTCTCCCAGCAGTTTGTCTCCCAGCTTCAAATAGATCGTCCCCCTCGGAGGGGCGGAGACAACCCATCCCCGCCCCCGACGCCTGACAAGAACCCGCTAGTCAGCGCCATCACCTCCAGCCTCATCACTGGCGACTCGTCAATGGGCGCCAGCCAGTCCATCCCTGCTACGAGCACCGGTGCACCGTTGAGTACCAGCCAGGAAGGGGAGGAGCTTGCCAAGCTCACCATGAAGGACCTACTGAGCATGCTCAGTCAGGGTTCGCACCAGCTGGGACGGGCGGTCGCTATGGCGACAAACAACATGGACCAACTGATTGATGGGCAGACTGTCAACTTCTCCCCAAATTCCAGTGGAAACTCTTTACCTTAAGGTTTTCTGATAGTTTATTTTGAAACTTTGTTTTCAATTCTTTGAAATAGGATATATTTTGGCAGTAATGTAATTATGGATGCTGAGTTTGAGGAGTGGTTTCTCTAAAAGTTTGACTTTTAATAACCATTCGGTTTGTGTTTATATACACACCAACGTACATGTATTGGACACTATTTTTATTGGACACTTTTGCTATGCATTGCATTAAAAATGTGTTTGAGGCTGAATCGTCGGACTTTGTATTTTTGCACGTTTTGTACAAAATTATTTTTGTATATGTAACTTTTTCTGCTGCACCCGACTTTTTAACAATGATATTTATACTTCACATTTTTGAAATGCATTTTCAGGATGTATATTTTTTTTAAAGAATGTATGTTGTTTTTTGTAATGAATGTTTAAAACATAGTTAATAAATGAGGCCAGTTATTTATTGTAGTTTCAAAGATAATTGACTGTGCATTGTTGTTGTTGATTCTGGAGGATCAGTCTCTTCCTGTATTTCTTCATCCCAGTGTCATATATGAAATTGATACTCGTGAAATCTGTCTCCTTGTGGAATCTAACCTTGCATACCTGACCTGTCAACATCCAAATTATGTTCACTAAGGCATGCGCAGTACAACTGAGAAGCCCGTATTTCACGGGGTCAAAATTTCACTGCTCACTGGTCCTGTGTCCTATACAGGACAAATAAAGAAGAAGAAAAAAAAAGAAAAACAGGTGTGAAGTCATATTTGCTATTAATTTAATACACATTAATTAAATTGGGTGTCTGCAGGGATGTCAGTGGGGTGGGGCGGGTAATGTCCCCCACCCTAAAACAAAATGATCAATTGAGAATATGCTATAAGATTTTTTGGGGAAAATGTGTTTTGCCCCCCCCCCCCCCGACACAAATCCTGGCGACTGACGGTGACAGTATGCAGCTGCACCATAAGCCCAGCCCGCCTTTGTCTTTCCATCAATGCAAGAAGCACCGAGTTTACCCGGATACAAATTCAATTAAAATACAGTCATAATTTGGTTTCAGACATTGTTGTTAAAGAAAGTCACTAACTTTACTAGGCGCAGCTGTGGCTATATCTGTTCGTACGTTTTATGGATAATTATTATGTGGACACGCGTATTAATGGGATTATACGCATGCATACGGAGCGTCTGCATTTTATACAATGAGGGTAATTTGAATAAAGTAGGCCTTCTTCTTCTCTTCTTCATTCATTCATTTTCATGATGACTTGATGAGTTGGGCCCAACTGTCCCTGTCGAGCATAGTGTTGGAAAGAGATGGACCACTCAGAACAGTTTCTAGCTCGATGGATGTTTTCAGGGTCATGTTGGGACGACCTTTTCGTCGAGGGGCTTCAGGATTCCAGAGGAGAACTTGTCTAGCTGGCTCATTATGTCGATAAACGTGACTGGCTAGCCGAAGGCGACGCTGTCTGATGGTGGTGGAGATAGGGGGAAGGTCACCATACAGAACAGAGTTAGGGAGATGTTGTTGCCTATACAAACGTATTCGTCGACTACTTTCACAGGTTGTCTAAAAAATGGCTCTGTAGCCCCAAGTTAAGTGAAGCGACTGTCTGCAGGCATTACAAGGACACAATCGAACACAAAAGGACAGTCATATTGTAATAGGCATTATAAGTTCTTTATTGCACAAAATGAAGAAATATTCTTACAAAACAACCAACAATTAAGTGTAACAATTGAATAAGTCAATATTAAGAAAAAAACGAATCAAAAAGGTTAGAAGAGACTGTCCCATTATTTTCAAGCTGTGACATCTAAGATGCAGACGGAGATATTAGTGCACAGAATATGCTGCAGTGTGCAGTTCACGTAATGTCTTGCAGACCAGTAAATATACTGCCAATGCCATGGATGCCAATGATAAATAATATCACTTCAAAATAGATGGAAAATACTCTCAAGCTTTATGTCACTTTCTATCTAATTTTCAGGAGGTTACCAGAGATGTATGGGTGATATTTTCGTTCAAAGACGATTACTTGTAAAGAAGTTGTGAGGTCCGTTGCCATTTTGAAAAAAAAAAGTGATGCCTCCACTCCATAGAGCGAATTTCGGGTTTCATTTTATCC